>NC_057722.1:35976352-36006849 GCF_004010195.1 Chiloscyllium plagiosum | reverse complement strand
AGGGGGCAGTAGGAAGAGGTGTCCTTGAGTTGACGTTTGGCTTCAGCGGTGTAGAGGTCAGTGCGCCAGACTACCACTGCGCCCCCTTTATCCGCTGGCTTGATGGTGAGGTTGGGATTGGAGCGGAGGGATTGGAGGGCTGTGCGTTGTGAGGGTGAGAGGTTGGAATGGGGCAGGGAGGTCGACAGGTTGAGCAGGTTAATGTCCCGGCGGCAGTTGGAAATGAAGAGGACAGCACGGGGTGTCCAGGTGGATGCAGTGTGTTGGAGGTGGGCAAAGGGGTCCTCGGAAGGTGGGCGGGAGTCCTGATTGTGAAAGTATGCTCGGAGGCGGAGGCGACGGAAGAATTGTTCGACGTCACGGCGTGTATTAAATTCATTGATCCGTGGACGGAGGGGGATGAAGATGAGTCCTTTGCTGAGGACTGATCGTTCGTCCTCAGTGAGGGGAAGGTCTGAAGGGATGGTGAAAACTCGGCAGGGCTGGGAGCTTGGATCTGGTGTGGGTATAGAGCTGGGAGTGGGGGCGGAACCTGTAACTGGAGTGGGTGTGATGGTGAGGGCAATGGGGATGGAGTCATGAGCAGGGTAGTGTTCCCCTCAGGGTTCTGGGGGGTGGGGATAGTGACAGTGGGGTCTATCGGGGGCGTGTCAGCAGAATGCAGGTGAGTGGCACTGGTGGGGGCGGAAGTTGTGGTGACAACGGCAGTAGGGGTGGTGGAAGTCACTGAGCATGTGGCATCAGCGATGATGTGAGGAGGAAGTGATGTCACGTGTGATGCATGAGGAATTGTGAGGGGTGGAAGTGGTTGTGGGAGTGGCCATGATGGAGGCGGAAGTGACATCATCAATCAGCATGGGGGTGGCTTCCAGCCAAGAATACCTTGATTTCAAAATTCTCACTTTCTTTCCAAATCAACTCAAAGCATTTGCTCTCATCTCTGTAACATCCTTTTACGCTAGAATGCTAAAAGATCTCTGTACTTCAATTTTGGCTTCTTATATATAACTGATTTTAATAGCTTTGTTTCATTGGATGCTGCCTGAATTGCTGTGCTCTTCCAGCACCACTGATCCAGAAGCTGTTTATTTGCCTGGAACAACTCAAATTCCCACTTGAAACATTTCTGCCTCTCTTTCCTTCAAAAGACTCCTTAAAGCCAATTACTTTTGGCTTCTCGGAGTCATGTAAGGAGAGGTTAGGACAGTACTAATTTTTGTTTAACTACATTCCTATGAAACAATCTGAGTCATTTGATTATATTAAAATACAAATATTTGAGCCGCCTAGTACTTGGAGTGAGAGATGTGGTGCCAGTTTCACAATTCTGAACTAGGAGGCACAAGTTGAAATCTCACCTGCTCCAGAAATGTGTAATAATGCATCAGAACAGGTTAATTTGAAAGTACACCATAGAGGAGCAGAATGAGATTATTCAACCCATCAAGTCAGCCTACTTCAGCAAGGCGTTCTAACGATTCACCACCCTCTGGCTGAAGAAAAACATCTGTAAAGCTTTACAAATCATGAATAGTGGTTTATATTCGCTGGAGGTTTTTTTTGAAAATTTGGAATGTTGTCTGTGGCATTTAGATTTATTTCAGGTCAGTCTTATGACTCGTAATGTTAACTTTTCTCTTGACAAATACAAATTCCCAGATTTGTGATTGTTATGTTTTTAAAGCTGGATACGTATTAAATTATAGCAGTATCTGCATTTTTTTTCCTCGCTACAAAACCTCTCAATTTGAATGCTTTCTTCGATAAACAAAAAAGCTTTATAGCGCATGAGCGAAGTTAAGAGCGCGATCGCTTGCTGAAATAAAATGTCCTATCAAACTCCAGAATTTCACACTTACTAGTTTAATGCTTCTGGCGAGCATCACAACTCCGGCCACTGCCAGGCCCGTACTAATATGCTGCGAAACAAAAAACGGAGCGGTGAGGCACTGTCAATTTCCCCAAGTTTACAAAACATGCAGAGCGGCAAGAACCTGTCAATCCCCCCCGTGTTCACAAAACTTCCTTTAAAGCCCACATCAACCTACTGGCCGACTGGCCCCTTTTTATAATAGCTATTTGAGAAGCAAACTTGCCGCTTCTCGAAACGTGGTTTTGGCCATCTGAGTGCGAATACCAGAACGTCCCATACCCGCACCGCATTAATATGTTCGTCCGCAAACTCCA
The DNA here is from genome assembly GCF_004010195.1 of Chiloscyllium plagiosum. Classification (NCBI taxonomy): domain Eukaryota; kingdom Metazoa; phylum Chordata; class Chondrichthyes; order Orectolobiformes; family Hemiscylliidae; genus Chiloscyllium; species Chiloscyllium plagiosum. The sequence continues at coordinate 36,004,662 of NC_057722.1, read as the reverse complement.
CCAGGCGGCCGAGGTAGCTGCCTAGCACATTCCGGTCCCGGTCAGGCATCGCTCCCTCACTCGCTCGCTCGCGCTCTGACATCACACTCCAGGTGACAGCACCAAATGATTCCGAAATAACCGAAACAGCACGCGACCAAATCATTGGTGTGCGTCACTCAAAACATTCCCCGATTCGGGTGCTCATTCGCAGCTGACGCCAGAGCGTTTGTTGCAGACGTATAAACCAACCCATTGTTTATATCGTTACCTTCCTGCAGGGGGGATTTATTCTGAAAAAGGAAGTGTTGGGCTGTGCTGAAATAGTAATTTGTATGTCGTGTTTACTGGTAGCTGCCATACAGAATAATACCAAGACAAACCAGTAGGAGAAACATGGTGTTAACAGTTTGTAAAATAGCGATAGTTATATTTTGAAAACAAAAAATGCTGGAGATCACAGCGGGTCAGGCAGCATCCATGGAAAGAAAGCAACATTTCGAGTCGAGATGACTCTTCATGGTTATATATTGATCAGTCCCTGCAAGTTTCAAGTTCCATAAATCTCACAGTAAGTGAAAAGGTCAAACCAGTGCGAGATACTTTCAATATATTAGTTCTCAAGTGTTGAGTAATTTCTTGCGTAGTTGTCAATTCAGTGGTGTTAAGCCAAAATATAAATTGTTGAAGAATCTCAGCATCTATGGAGAAAAAGCAGAGTTAACGTTTCAAGCCAAATGATCCTTCTTCCAAGAAGTGTCAAATGTCTTGAAACCTTAGCTTTCTGTCCACAGCTGCTGCCAGGCCTGCTGAGTTTCTCCAGCAAGATTTTTTTTGTTTACAATCTTCAACATCCGTCATTCTTTGTTTTAATTTATTAGTGTTGAGCCTTTCAATTTGGCTCCTAGTCCTGTGACAAAAGTACCAGATGGCATTAAGAAGGGAATTTCAGGGGTTTTTCAACCACAAAGAAAGAACCATCATCTTTGCTCAAGTCAGGATTATATAGAATGATTTGGTCCTGAGAGATCTTCCTTATTAATTCTCTCCTTGCTCTTGTCGTGGAGAAAATGTAGAGAATCACCAGGAGACGTGGAGAGTTCTTCAAGAAGTAAGTCTTTTATTTGCAAACAAAAAAACCATGATACTCAGAAAGCAGATTCTTGAATGCCCCCGAACCTCAGGGTCCGTGGCTCTTTGTACCTTTTTGTTATCATGTTTTTGTTAGCTTATCAGCATGCCCAACTGTATTAGTCAGAATTACCTCACTCCACAGATATACAATAAATCAATAAAGTTAGTTCCTATTATCTCTCTACTTCTGCCACTATTGTTTTTCCTACATTCTACTTAATATTATTCTAATGTCACAATTAGATACTTTACTACCACCACTGCCACAATGATCTTCCATCCCAGGCTGACCTGTCATGATTAGATATTTTACTAGCCCATCTACCACAATGGTCTCCTGTCCCAGGCTGACCCTACTAACTACTGATTAAATATTTAATGTCATGTTCTGCCACAAGGATCTCAAGCAGGCTGACTCTATTAACTATTAATTAAATATTTAATGTCATGTTGTAAATATTGTCACGACCTGTCCCAACCTGCCATGATGATATTTAGCAGGCGAGGCTGACTCTTACTAATTGGTGTTCTCTTCCCACCATAGTGACCTTTCAGCCCCAACCTGACTCTGCTAGTTGGTGTAGAAGCTTTTCACTATTCTTACCCATCCTGCCACAGTGACCTGTTGACTAGTGTAGCATTCCACAGACCTCTTGTAACAGATCACCAGTGGTCTTCATGCTTTAACCCTTCCCGTGTGTTTATGCTCTTTATTTTCCAAACTCTTTAATGTATCCCAAACATTCCCTTTTATTCTTTCTCCTCCTCCCTCTTTCAACAAAACAACATCATATTTCTAAACTGCTTCCATTCTTAAGTCACATTCAACTCAAAGGCTTAATTCTGTTTTTCTTTCCTCAAATGATGCCAGACCAGCTGCGTATTTTCAGCATTTAAACAATAAATTAGGGGGAAATCAGTAGAGGTGCATTATTCAGATTCTCAGAACACTTTCAATATGGTCCTAAATAAGAGGTTATCATGTAAAATCAAAACACATGGGATTGATGGTAATGTACTGGCGTGGATTGAGAATTAGTCTAGCCAATAAATAGTGTAGGAATAAATGGATTATATACAGAGTGAAAGGTGTAACACGTTGGTACTATAGAGACGAGTGTTTCGAACTCAGCTATTCAAACTATATGGAGAAAGTGAGAACTACAGATGCTGGAGATCAGAGTTGAAAAGTGTGGCTCTGGAGAAGTACAGTAGATCAGGCAGCATCTAGAGAGCAGAAGAATTGCATTTCAGACATAAGCCCTTCATCAGGGATAGAGTGGGTGAGGGAGAAAGGGGGCTGAGAGATAACTAGGAGGGGGGTGTAGGGCTGCGGGGGAGGTAGCTTGGAATGCAACAGATAGATGCAGGTGATGGGGGTGATAGGTCAGAGCGAATGGTGGAGCGGATAAGTGGGAAGGAAGATGGAGAGGTAGGTCAGTTCAAGAGGGCGGTGCCAAGTAGGAGGCAGCTACTGCCTTAGGACCCTCCAACCACATGGCATCAATGTCGATTTCACCAGTTTCCTCATCTCCCCTCCCATACCTCATTCCAGATCCAATCCTCCAACTCAGAACCATCCTCTTGAACTGTCCCACATATCTATCTTCCTTCACCTATTTGCTCCGAACTATCACCATCACTCCCCACCTGCATCTACTTATCACCTTCCAAGCTACCTACCCCCCAGCTGGACTCCCTCTATTTATGTCTCAGCCACTCCCCCCACTCCCCTCCACCCCCCTGACTTAGAGGAGGAGCAATTTCTTCACTTGTAGAATTCTCCACCATAGAAGACTCTGCAGGCTAAGTCACTGAATATATTTAAGAAAGGGATTTCTAGAAGCTAAAGGTGGTGAGGGATATAGAGAGAGCATAACATTGGGTGTTGAGATAGAGGATCAGCCACGATCATGTTGAATGGCGGAACACATTGAATGGGTCATTTGTTGCTCCTATTTTCTATGTTTTCAAAAGAACAGCTATTGTGCAGGTCATTCAGTCCTTTGTGTCCATGCTAGTTGATTTGCAAAAGCAAATCAGCTTGTTCCACATCTTTTTTTCTCTATAGCCATGCAAACCTTTTCTCTTGAATTTGCCTTGACTGCACTTTCAGGCAGTGCACCAAATTTTAACTCCAGAGGCAAAAACTGTCCCAGCTTTATTGATGAGTTGAAGTCTCTCATTCCTTGGACCATTCTTGTAACTCTTAACTGGACTCTTTCCAATGTCTGCACATCCTTCTTAAATGTGTGGTGACAAAATTGAGCATAATACTCCAATTGAGACTGAACCAAGATGGTAACTTGAAATTGAGGATGTTGCTATGCACTGGCCTTCTTCTCATGTTGGCATTTACCAACTTGCTGTAGAGCATTGAGCCAACTACATTTTCTCAGATGATCCTGAGTGCCATTGCGCCATGCCATTTATGCTAGAGAACAATATTCTATTTTACTAGTTATTTGTATCTCCCAGGTAGTTAAGATTCTTTGCAGTGTCACAAGTGACTTACACAGAATACCTAATTATTGATTTACTCCTTTAACCACTACATTTATGCAACCAATTCAGTTATGTTTATGAACACCCTAAGGATACTGGTGGCAAAAGATGTGGCTATTAAATGCTGGCAAGATTCGCTTGTTGGACCTTATTATCTACCAACAGCCTAGATCTGGATATTGCTGAGATCTTGCTTCAAGCAGGCATGGACTTTTCATTGTTCTGCATTATTGGCACAATTCATTATATTGTACAAATCATGAACAAACATCCCTCCTTCTGACCTTATGATGGGAGGTTGAAGATGGTTGAGCAAGACTTTGAGGACTGCTACATCAAAGACTGAGGTGACAGGCCCAAAAGCTACCCTAACAACCATCTTCATTTAAGACAAGTATCTTTCCAGACACTGGAGTGATTTCTTTTTGGTCTTCATCAACGGGTCTGACAAAGTTTTTTGGTGTCACGTTCAGCAAGGTGTCACCTTGCTATCAATGTCATTTTTCTCTTTCTGGAACTCAGCTTTTGTGACCAAACTGTAGTGATGTCAGGAACAGGGTGGTCTTGACTGGCCATTTATGAACAGGTTATTGGGGAGCAAGTACCAGTGATAATAACATGATTACATCATCATCGCCATTAGATAATATAATATAAATTAGAAGGACCCATTAGTTCTAGAATGTTAAAATTACTGGTCAGGCTTTGCTTAAAAAATGCTGATCAATGCATTCCATTCCCAGGGCAAATATCAATCAGTAACCAGCAGGAAGGTGACCTATGAATTGCAAATTTCCACAAGTTGTTTATCAATTTTTGTCACTCCGTTGTTAGCTTTGCAAAAAAAAAACCCCAAGGAAGTATCCTTTAACACTTAAATAATTCTTAGCAACCATCACTAAACTGGTATTGCCCAGTAAATGAACTAAAGAAGTTGAGTCTTATTCCTTCGGTTATTTTATTTTAAAAATGTCAAACTTTTGCATTGCTTGTATTCCCATCTTTCTTTTACACCTCTTAGCGCAATCTTGCTTTTCTGCTCATTCTCCATTCAAGCAGAAACAATGTGCTTACTGCGAGTTACTTGAATATTTTATCATTATTATTTTTCCTTCAATGGTCACATCTCACGCCTAACAAAAATCCAGTTGTTCAATAATATAGATATCATTGCACTTACTTATCAACAAATACTTTCAGCAACATTATGATCAAAACGTTTTAATAGACAAATGTTCATAAATAATCTTAACCAACAGGGTGCACAAGATGCTTTGCTTCAGTAAAATCTGGTCCTACATAATATTTCCTGTTTCAGTTCAAAATTTCATAATGGGAAATTGGATACCAAGCCATAACGTCCTATTAGGTAGATGACCAAAGAAACTTGCTCAGAAGAGTACAAAGAGGTGAAAAGGTTCAGTAAGGACAGCTGAAGGCATGACTAGAGATAGTGTGCATTTTCAAATCTGGGTTGAAGAGCAGCGCAGCTATTTTAAAGAATTGTAGGGCTGGAATAGAATAGAGATTAGGGTGGTCAAAACCATGGTGAAATTGTTAAAATTTTGAAATAATATTTCAGATTTGGAAAATAATCATCAACAATCATGTATGTCTAGAAACACTTTACTGCCAGCAACAGTTACCTCATTTCAAAAGTACTTCTAATGTACGAACACAGCATCCAATTTGCACACAGTGACCTTCTACAACAGCACTGTGATTAGCGCCAGATAATTATTTTGTGATATGATTGAGAAATTAATTTTAGCCAGGAAAACGAGAAACTCTTCTGCTCTTCAAAATGGCTTAATGAGTACTTTTCCATTCATCAAAGGGGAAATTGGGCCTCAGTTCAGTGCTCTATCCAAAAAAAATGGCACCTTCGAACTTGTCCTGTCACATGCAGTCATGAATTGTGGTGGATAGTTAAACAATTCAGTAGAGGAAATGGCTCTACAAATATCCCTATCCTTAAATGATGGAAGAATCCAGCACAACAGTGCAAAAGATAAGGTTGAATCATTCACAGAAACCTTCAGCCAGAATCACCAAGTGAAAGATTAATCTCGGCTTTCTCCAATGGTCCACAGCATTACAGATACCAGTCTTCAGCCAATTCAATTCACTCCAAATAATGTCAAGAAAGGGTTGGAGATACTAGATATTGCAAAAGCTATGGGTCCTGACAACAGTCCAGCAACAGTACTGAAGACTTGTGTTCCAGAACTTACCAGACCTCGAGCCAAACTCTTTCAGTAGTTACACACTGGTATCTACCTTACAATGTGGAAAATTGCCCAAGTATGAGTTGTGCTTAAAAAGTAGGATAAAGCCAATCCTGCCAAGTACTGCCCCAGAGTACTCTCCATCATTAGTAACATGATGGAAGGTGTCATCAATAGTAGTATCAAGCAGCACCTGCTTAGCAATAACCTGTCAGTGATACTCAGTTTGAGTTCTGTCAGGGCCAGTCAGCTCCTGACCTCATTACAGCCTTGGTTCAAAAATATGGACACTCCAGCTGAATTCAAGAGGTTAAGTGAGAGCGACAATGACGCTGAAACTGCATTCAACTGAGTTCAGCATCAAGAAGCCCCTGCAAAACTGGAATCACTGGGTATCAGGGGCAAACTCTCTGCTGATTAGAGTCATATCTGATTACTGGTGGTCAGTAATCTCAGCTCCAGGACATCTCTGCAGGGGTTCCTTAGGGAAGTATCCTAGGCTCAACAACTTCAGCTTCTTTCATCAATAACTTTCCCTCTATCATAAGGTCAGAAGTGAGGGTGTTCACCATCGATTATGCAATGTTCAGCACCATTTGCAACTCCTCAGATAATGAAGCAGTCCATGTCCAAATATAGCAAGATCTGGACAATATACCTAGCAATGACCATCACCAATACGAGACTATCTAATTACCTCAATATTCAATGGTGTTACCATCACTGAATCCCCCACTTTCAACATCCTAAGGGTTTCCATTAACCAGAAACTCAACTGGATTTGCTACATAAACACAGTGTCTACAAGAGCAGGTCAGAGGCTAGGAATACTGCGGTGAGTAACTCATCTCCTTAGTTCCCAAAGTCTAGATTAGAGTGGTGCTGGAAAAGCACAGCAGGTCAGGTAGCATCCGAGGAGCAGGAAAATTAATGTTTCAGGCAAAAGCCCTTCATCAGGAATCCCTGAAGGGCTTTTGCCCGAAACGTTGATTTTCCTACTCCTCGGATGCTGCCTGACTAGCTGTGCTTTTCCAGCACCACTCTAATCTAGACTCTGATCTCCAGCATCTGCAGTCCTCACATTGCCTCCTCAGTTCCCAAAGCCTGGCCAACATCAAGGCACAAATCAGGACTGTGATGGAATACTCCCCACTTGCCTGGATGAGTGCAGCTCCAACAGCACTGAAGAAGCTTGACACTATCCGGGTTAAAGTTGCCTGTTTGATTGGCACAGTATTCACAAGCACCCACTTCCTCCACCTCTGACACTCAGTTGCAGAAGTGAGTACTATCTACAAGATGCATGACAGAAATTCACCAAAGATCCTCAGACACCATCTTCCAAACCCATGGCTACTTTCATCTAGAACAGCAAGGGCAACAGACACATGGGAACACCGCTACCTTCAAACTCCCCTCTGAGCCCCTCACGATCTTGACTTGTCACTGGGTCAAAATCCTGGAATTTCCTCCCTGAGTGGGTCAACTAACAGCAGGTAGACTGCAGTTGGTCAGGAAGGCAGCTCATCACAGGATGGACAAGGTACGTGCAATAAATGCTGGCCAGCCTGTGCTACCCACAACTCACAAATCAATTTTAAAAACTTCCAAATTCCCTCAATATATCACTGGATTGTCAGGCTATATTTTCAGGCTCAAATCCTTGAATGGACCCCAATTTTCTGAATCAGAGCTGAGCGCCATCAACTGAGGAACTGCTAAATACTCAATTTAGTACAGCAGAAACCAGCAAATGACTATGAATTAAAACAGGCAACAGTGATAATAAATTAATAGTGGAAATTGGCACAAGGTCTTATACAATCAATAGTAGGGCATTGGGCATTGTAGAAGAGGGACCTTGGGGTTCAGGTAAATAATTCTTTGAAGTTTGCATCACATAGACTTGGTGATTAAAAATACATTTAGCACATTTGCCTTCATTGCTCAGTCTTTTTGAATATAGGAGTTGGGAAGTCATGTTGAGGATGTACAAGACATTGGTGAGGCCTATTCTGGAGTATTCTGGCCAGTTTTGGTTGCCCGGTTATAAAAAGGATATTATTAAGCTAGAGAGCGCTCAGAACAGATTTACCAGGATGCTACCAGTTATGGAAGATTTGCGTTATAAGAAAGGTTGGAAACACTGGGACATTTTCCACTCAAATTCCAATTTTTTGCATAGGAGGTTGAGAAGTGACTTATAGGTGGTTTATACAATCATGAGGGGTATTGATCAGTTTATGGTAGGTGGCTTTGCCCTAGGATTTCAAGACTAAGGAGCATATTTTTAAGTTGAGAGGAGCGAGATTTAAGAAAAGACATGGAGGCAATTTTTTTTTACACGGGTGGTTACGTGTGGAGTAAACTTCTTGAGGAAGTGGTAGATGCAGGTACAGCTACATTTAAATGAGACTTAGATAAGTAAATGAATAGGTAAAGTTTAGAGGGATATAGGCTAGGAGCAGGCAGGTGGGACTAGTTTAATTTGGCTGGACTGAAGAGTTTGTTTCTGTGCTGTATAATTCTAAGTGACTGAGAAATTCAAGGAGTTACAATTAATGAATTATGTAATAGGCAGTGAATTTACTGAATAAATTGATGTAGCAGCAAGCACCCGTAAATTACTAAGTCAATTCGACAGCTATAATTAGTAAACTTACATTTTAATCATTCTTATAGCTCCATTGAGTAAATAAATGAAGCATAGCAAACCAATATCTTTATATAGAAGCAGCCTTGCGTAAATTAAAAGAAATGGAGCAACAGCAACCACAAACTGATGAGACATATACATGGCATATACCAGTGAAAATTATGTGCGGGATAATGAAAATGTCAGTTATGAAATAACAATACAAATATTAATGCATGGAGAACCTGAATACACTCTGGCCTCTATATATGTGCAGAATCTTGTGACATTTGATCCTGTGATATATGACAAAAATGTAAATTTGTACATACACCTAAAAGCTTGTGCCTTTCAATATTCTTCCTACTGCTCATGAACAAAGAACAAATTTAAACCAAAGAAAAAAAATCCCTTTCCAGCAACTGTGCTAAAATAGAGGGTTAGAAATATAGAGATATTACCCAAAAGATAGTGACAAAAGAAATATGTTTGAAGCTGGTATCGTCAAGAAGAGGCACAAGTCAAATAGTCAAAGAAGGCAAGAGCAAGGAAGAGAACATGAGAAGACTGATTAATTAAACTGCATTTATTTCAATGCAAGAGACCTAACAGGTAAGGCAGATGAACTCAGGGCATGGTTGGAAATGTGGGACTGTGGTATTGTAGCTATTGCAGAAGCATGGCTCAGGGAAGACAGGACTGGCAGCTTAACGTTCCAGTGTATAGATGCTATAGGAAGGATAGAAAGGGGGGAAAGAGAGGAGGGGCATAGCTTTGTTGGTTAGAGATAATATTTTGCCTATACTTCAGATATTTCTGCGAGTACAAAAATAAGAAAGGGATGATTACCTCATTGGGATTGTACTATAGAACTCCAACAGTCCGTGAGAAATTTAGAATTGTAAGGAGATTTCAGATGTCTGCAAGAATAATAGAGTTGTAATGGTAGGGATTTTAACTTTCCAAACATAGTTTGGGACTGCCATAGTATTAAGGCCTTGGATGGGGAGGAATTTAAGTGTGTATAAGACAATGTTTATTCAGTATATGGATAAAGCTACTAGAGAAGGAGCAAAACTTGACCTTCTCTTGGGAAATAAGGCAGGACAAGTGATCGATATATCATGGGGAAGCACGTTGGGGCCAGTACCATAATTCTATTATTTTATTATACTTATGGAAAAGCATAGTCCTAAGCTAAAAGTTAAACTGGAGTAAAGCCAATTTTGGCAGTGTTAGACAAGAACTTTCAACAATTGATTGGGAGTGGCTATTTGCAAGTAAAGGGATATTTGGAAAGTGGGAGGCCTTCAAAAATGAAATGAGAGTTCAGAGACAGTATGTTCCTGTTAGTGTGAAGGGCAAGGCCAGTAGGCGTAGGGAATGCTGGAATCCAGGGAGACCTACATTTGCATGCAAAATTGGTTTGAAGGTAGGAGACAGAGGGTCGTAGTGGAGGGTTGTTTTTCAAACTGGAAGCATGTGACCAGCAGTGTGCTGCAAGGTCAGTTCTGGGTACACTGCTTTTTGTCAATTATACAAATGATTTGAAAGTAAATATAGGTGGTTAGTAAGTTTGCAGATGACACAAAAATTGATGATTTAGTGGACAGTGAAGGTTACCTCAAACTACATCAGGACCTTGATGAGATGGCCAATGAGTGGAAGATGAGTTTAATTTAGATAAACGTGTGGTGTTGCATTTTGGTAAGGCAAATCAGAGCAGGACTTATAACAATGTTATGGTCTCCTCTGGGGTGTATTGCCAAACAGAGATTTTGGGGTGCAGGTTCATAGTTCCTTGAAGATGCAGTCGCAGTAGACTGGATAGTGAAGAGAACGTTTGGTATCTCATAGAATCCATGCTTGCCTTTATTGATCAGTGATTCAATATAGGAGTTCGGATGTCACGTTGTGGCTCTACAGGATGTTGGTTAGGCCACTTTTGGAATATTGTTATAGGAAAGATGTTGTTAAACTTGAAAGGGTGCAGAAAAGATTTATACGGATGTTGTCGAGGTTGGAGGGTTTGAGCTGTAGAGAGAGGCTCAATGGGCTGGGGCTATTTTCTCTAGAGTGTCAGAGACAGAGGGGTAACCTTGTAAGAGGTTTACAAAACCATGAGGGGCACGGATAGAGTGAATAGCCAAGGTCTTTTTCCCAGGGTGGGTGAAATCTTAAATAGAGGGTATAGGTTTAAAATGAGATGGGAAAGATTTAAAAGGGACTGAAGAGGCAACGTTTTTATACAGAGAGTGATGTTTGTAATTAAATTACCTGCCAGAGGAATTGGTGGAAACCAGTACGATTACAACATTTAAAAAGCATCTGGATGGGTACATAAATAGGAAGGGTTTAGCGGGATTTGGTTCAAGTGCTGGGAAATGGGACTAGATTAATTTAAGGCATCTGGTCAACAATGGTGAGTTGGACTGTAGTGTCTATTTCCATGCTATACAACTCAATAACTCTAAATAGAGGAAGGCAAAAAGACAGTAAAAAGCAATGGCTGGAGTTGGGGGAGAAATGAACTTTGCTCAGAGCAAAATATTTTGCACTTAACAGAAGTCCTAATGCATTATTGGCATGGGGACTGACCTACAGTTTAGCAAAATAGGGTGGGGGTCCTACACTTAGCATTATTGCAATTGAATTGTGGAGTTTCACAGCAGGGTGACAGCAAGTTTTTCATCTGATATTATTATTATGGAGGCAGGAACCTGCACATGGCTGAGTAAAAGATATATGGGACTTGCCTGCTTAGATACCAGGAAAACACTATCAGTAATGACAGGGAGAATGTGTAGGTAAGAAAACACATGTTTTGGCAATTTGCATATCTAGCTGTAGTGGGTTCCAATTAATATCTTGACAAAGTAGTATTTAAAATATGACTTTGTACGTGACAAATTCCAGCAACATAAATACAGAAGATTTGTAAGCATTTAAACTTACTTTTAAAAAGGAAATTACATCGCCTAGTACCATGTTAGCTAATTGCTACAGATTTAGTCTCATTAAGCACAAATTCCCATTAAATTGCTACAGAAAAATACTACAGGTTAAAGTCAGTTTTAAAAATTCAATTGTAAAAGCTTGCTGAGGGATTTAAGTGGGAAGATGCAGCCTATGCAAGAAGTGAGAAATACAAACTAAATATATATTGGCATCAATTAGAATACAGCACAAATAACGAACAATAAATTGAATAATTCATTTGAATAGTTCTTCAATTTTGTCTTTATGATTTAGGATTGAACAGATCTAACTAAACTGAAAAAAATCAAAATGTAAAAAGGAATATAACTTGTGCAAAATAATCATTAAGTACAGGAATGAATTTGCCAAATAAATAAAGTTCACAAACAACTTTAACCAAAACATTTGTGATTTTATGCTTACAAACTATTTCCAAAAATAGTTACAATTTATATAGTCTCATCAAAGCAGAATGTCACAAAAGGAATTGTCAATAAATTGTTTTTACTGTTGTTACACAGACATATATAGCAGCTAATTAGCACACGACAATGTCCAATAAACAACTAATAAGTTGAACAAACATCTGTTTTTGGTAGTTTTGGTTAATGGAAGAAAGTTGGTCAGAACACTGGAAAACACATCTCTTCTTCAGATCATGCCACAATATTTTTCATAGCCACCTGAACAGGGAGATGGGTTCTTGGTTGATCAATTTATTCAAAAGCTGACATCTTCACTGCTGCAATAAAATATCATGCGAGGTTATGTACTCAAGTCAAACAACATAACATAAGAATTTGAATTACAACGAGATAGATTTGAATATTCTAATGCTGATTGCAAACATTAATTTTACACCTTGCTGAATCAAGTGCAATTATGATTCTATAGTCTAATTTGATATAACTTTGTCACACTATACTGCATGAAATAAATTAAAATGTATTTTGGAAACCCAATGTAAAATTTGATCTTTGAAGTGTACTGGCATTACCATAACTCACTGAATTGACTTTAAGTGGAAAGAGAATTTGAAAGTGGTAGTGTTATATCAATGGAGTTTAGAAGAATGAGGCAATCTTTTCTGAAACATAAAAGATTGCGAGGGGACTAGATGTTAAGCAAATGTTCCAACCTATGGTAGAGCCTAGTGGACACATTAAAAATAACTAGTCTTCCACTCAAAACAAAAATGAGAAATTCTTTTCATAAATCTATGTAAGTTCTCTTCCCAGAGACCAGTGGAGACTGAATTTTTTTAGGGCAGAGTTAGATTGCTTCTTAATTAATAAGGGCCTTAGAGTGGAGGAGATTGTCAAGTGAAATTGAGGCCATAATCGGATAAGTCATGATTTTATCAAATGGTGCAGCAGGCAAATGTGGCTAAATGGCCTTTTCCTGCTTCTTATATATGTGTGTATGTTTATGTCAGCACTTCACCCCATTGTCAAGTTAGGTCCAGATTTCACACCAAGGCTTAATTTGCACAATAATGTAATGCGCAAACAACAAATAGATAATTTTGATGCTAAGCATAGTGTAATTGTATCATCCTTTGAAGTGCTGAGTGGAGCTGCACTTCAAGGTTTGACTCTTGATAAAATGGAAATATATATGGATTGACTACTACGTATTAGAAAAATGAAACACTGGGGATTATTTTCATCTTTACAGTTCAGGGAGTAAACTGAGAGAGTACATTGCCTGACTGTTATAGAACACATCCAGTTTCCATAGCAGGCAAATAATCTGTTGTTTCTTTACCACCCAAACAATGAAATTAAAAATTATGACAAGGCCCCTCATGGTAGACTCATCCAGAAGATTAAGCTGTATGGGATCCATGGTGACTTAACTGTTTGGATTCAGATTTGGCTTGCCCATAGAAGGTAGAGGGTAGGGTGGGTGTTTTTCTGGCTGGAGGTCCATGACTAGTGATGTTCCGCAAGGGATGTGTACTGGGACCTCTGCTGTTTGTGATAGTATGTAAAAGACTTGGATGAAAATGTAGGTGAATGGATTAGTAAGTTTGCAGACATGGATTGGAGGAGTTGTGGATACAGTCATCAAAGGATACAGTGGGAGAGAGGTCAGTTGCAGATATGGGTGGAGAAAAGGTATATGGAGTTTAATGTGGGTAACTTTTGAGGTGCTGCAGTTTGAGAGATCAATGTTAAGGAAAAGTATGCAATTAATGGCAGGACCCTGAACAGCAATGATGTACAGAGGGAACTTGGGGTTCAAGTCCAAAACTCCGTGAAAGTGGCCACGCAAGTTGATAGGGTGGTAAAGAAGGCATATGGCATGCTTGCCTTTATTGATTGGGGAACTGAGTACAAGAGTCAGGGTGTCATCTTGTAGCTTTATAAGACTTAGGTTAGGCCACATTTGGAGTACTACATTGAATTTTGGTCACCATATTACAGGCAGGATGTGGAGGCTTTGGAGAGGTTGCATTAGAAGTTTACCAGGATGCTGCCTGGATTAGAGGTTGTGAGCTATAAGGGGAGGCTAGAAAAACTCAGGTGTTTTCTTTGCAGTCGTGGAGGCTGAAGGGGGACTTGATAGAAGTCTATAAAATTAGGAGGTGCCTTGATACGGTTGACAGTCAAAACCTTTCTCCCCCCAAGTGTTGAAATATCTAAAACTAGGGGGCATCCATTTAAGGTGAGGGGGAAAAGTTCAAAGGAGATAAGGAGCAAGGTTTCCTTTCATTACAGAGTGGATAAGTCTGAAACATGCTGACAGGGTGTTGGTGGAGGCATATAGAAGGGAATTTAAGGGACTTTTAGATAAGCACATGAATGTGCAAGTATGGAGTGATATGGACGAAGGGCACGCAAAAGGGATCAATTTAATTTGGTGTAATGTTCGGCACAATATCATGGGGCAAAGGGCCTGTTCTTGTGTTGTATGTATGTTCTATGTTCTCCTGCTGTTTCTGCTTGCACCAGTAAGCACAGAGGAGGAAATTATATAGCTTTTATAGTGACAGAATTAGAGTTCAGGAGCAGGGAATGACCTGTACAGTGCTTTGGTGAGACCACACAGAGTACTGCACACCATTTAGATTCTGAGGAAGGATGTCTGGCTATTAGAAGAAGTGGAATGCAGACTTATCAGACAGAAGTTTGGGATGCCAGGACTGACATATGGAGAGATACTGGATCAGTCATGGCAATATTCAATGGAGTCTAGAAGAATGAGCAAAGAGTCTCAGAAATCTACAAGTTTCTAACTTGGAGGATAAATGAAGAGATGATGACTGGGGAGTCCAGAACCAGGGCTCACAGTCTAAAGACAGGGGATAGGCCATTTAGGATTGAGGAGGAGGATAAACATCTTCACCTAGAGTGTGTTGGGCATGTGGAATTCTCTGGCACAAGAAGAAATTGAGGTCAAAACATTGAATATTTTCAAAAAGGAGATAATATTTGGTTCGAAAGGTATGAGGTGAATGTGGGAACAGGGTACTGTGTAGGATGATCAGCCATGATCATTTTGTATGGTGGAGCAGGCTCAAATTGCCTACGCCTGTTTCTGTTTTCTATGTTTGAACATTATTGAAAGCTCCATGATCAATTCCACAGTGTGCCTACCCTGAGCAATTAATTATCAAGTATACTTTAAAAATTTCAGTCACTATTTGTTTTTAAACATGAAATTTTTTAAAAAGGACATTCACAAGTCTAATTAAATTTATAAAAGCCAATACCTTAGTACTTTGGTAACATCAGATTAACAATCTTGCAATAGTATCAATAAAGCTTATTTACACACAAATGTAATCCACTTTACTGTAAATTAGCAATGCACACCTCTTGACTATGTACTATATTAACAAGAAATGGTGCCCTCTGAACAATACAATAGATTAAGTGATATACTTGTGAAAAAGTGACGTTCAGCAAAACAATGGTTGAATTTGGTTTTGGTAGGTACAATAAGCTACCATATACTGGTAATTCAGAAACCCTAATTTATCTTTCAAATTGGCCCAATCCTCTCCTGTAAAAGAGAGTGTAATGTTTGCACACAGTATCCAAAAGCAGATAAAATCACCTTTGTCCGAGAGACAGACAGAGAGAGAGAGACAGAGAGAGAAAGAGATTACTGGTGGGGTGTTTAACCCAAGGGTCACTACACCTCAGGTGATGAGTGAGGTTGAGATGAAGAAGAATTTAACAGTTACCTCAGCTGATGCAGGAATTCGTGATCTGCCTGTATTGCTCGCAAGACAAAGCTTTTCACTGTGCCTTGGTACATGTGACAATAAATTCAATTCAATTTGAACACTGGCTGTTGGCATCATTCTGCATTGAAAACCCAGCCATCCAGCCAACTGAGCTCAAGAAAAGGTTCGGCAGCTTTACTTTTAAAAAAGGCAACAGCCATTTAAAACACAAAACTCTACACTAACAAAACACTTAATGAGGAATTCAAAGAGCTACAATTGCCAATAAACTATATCTAACTTATACGTGTCAAAGTATAGGTTGCATAAAAAGAATGAAAAATAAGAATGAGTTATTTGCATCTTACAAAAAATTATTTATATAGTGATCTATTTTATATGGCACCTGTAACAATACAGTTTCTTCTCTACCTACGTTGCTATCGCATAGGTAGTTTTTACTCTCACCAAAACAAACAAACAAAAAACCCAATCAAAATTAGTACTGTACATAGAATTACCAATTGTAACAACCATTGTCAAAATAGCATTTGTAAAATTGAATAAAATCCCTTATTTTGTATTATTCCCTTGAAAATTGGTCAAAAGATCTCAATTTTATTAAATTCCAAAAGTGCTAATCATCAAGACCTCAATTATTCCTCTTGCATTGCCATGTGGATGGGTGCTCATCCTGAAGATTTCTGAACTTGTTTCCAAAATAAAGCCACCACGTGAACCCAATTACAATGCATAATATAGATTCTACATAGTAGCCATCAGTTGCAGTTGAACAGGAACCACCAAACTTTACACAAAGCTGTGAGAGACAAAAGAAAATTGGAATATTAATGTTTGATTTCTACAGCAGAAGACTGATTTTTTTTGTAATGTTTATCAAATTGGGTGAAAAAACATACATACCATAATACAGATCAAATATGTTTTAGAAAATGTTAGAAAATGAAAACTTACTTCAGAACCAATTGCAGATCCACAACTTTGTTCAGATGCACCAATGCACTTCTTGACTGTAAGTGGGTCCACCAGCCAAAGAGCTAACGTAGCTGGCCAATTTCCAGCAAGATTGGAAACAGTATTCAATAAAGTCATGTATGTTCCTCCAATTGAAGGGTCACTAATTTTAGCATTAAATGCCATGACTGCGACATACATGCTATAGACAGTCACCTAAAGAAAGCATTTAAAAATCATAGTATCACATTGAACATCTTTTAACTGGAACTTCAAAAAAAGTTTCAACTATACTTTCGTCCACAGCTTTGTTTGATGCAAACATTGGAATCACAATTATATGTAATTGTCATCAGTGCCTTAAATTCACTAACTAAAGGCAAACTGGTCAAGAATTGTGAAAATGTGAAATTCAAGAGGTATTCAGAATAAACAAGACAGATTAGATATTACCGAATGACCTGAATAAATTGTGTGAGCTTAAAATGATAGATAAAATTTATTGTATAGTGTGAAGGATTGCACAGAAGGAGGAAAAAGTAGGAAAAAAGTAGTTCCCTCAATGGTGCTAAGGGTATAAAATTTAATGAACAGCATGAAAAAAGTTATTCCAGATTACTCTTTAAAGTATAGAAATGGGACAAGCAGTGATTCATGCCAGGGGTCAATTTATTCCATATCTGAGGCATGTGTTTGAAATTCGAATAGCATTGGCTAAAAGTTTGAGTTGGAGACTCAACTACAAAGACTCCAATATATTGAGAAACCTGGCATCTTTCTGCTACGAGGCACTTATAGCTCTGAAAGGTTCAGGAGAATGTGACTATGAGTTGGGCAGATAAGGGAATCGGCGGGGGGGAGAGAAGAGGGGGAAAAAAAGAGTGCAGGAACCTCGGCCTTCGCAATTGTCCAACAGATTTGAGGTTCATTCAGCTTATTTTAATGAGATTGAAGGGTGGATGAGGTAACTGATCATCACACCATGGAAGAGGAAGCCATTTGAGAGTGAGGAGAGAGGCCGTGAAAAAAGAATTGTTGTGATTGGAGGGAACAGTGTAGTAAAGGAGATATTGACACCATTCTCAGCAGTAAAATGCACAAGTTCAGATAACTGTGTTACCTGTCTGGTGTCAGAGGTCAGGACGTCTGCTCATGACTGGAGAGGAACTTGATGTGGAAGTCTTTGTTGTCAATGCAGGTACCAACAATACAGGCAGGACAAAGGAGCCAGGAGCCAAATTAAGAAACAGAACCTCAAAGGTCATGATCTCTGGTTTATTAGCTAAGCAGTGTGCAAACTGGCATAGGACAAATTAGATTAGGTAAATGAATAGATGCTCAAAGTCTGCTGTGGGAGATGTGTGTTCTCGTTCATGGGCCATTTGTACTACTACTGGAGTTCCTGTCTTCTGCTCCCTTCCCTTCTTAGACAGGGGTGTTACATTGGACAGTTTCTAGACTTCTGGCACTCGGACTGCAATGACTCCTGAAAGATCACCACCAATGCCTCTACTATCTTAACTATTTCTTTAGAACTCCAGAGTGTTATCCATCTGGTCCAGGCAATTTATCCACCTTCAGATGTTTCAGCTTGCACAGCACTTTCTCCTTAGCGATGAGCAGTGTACTCACCTCTGCCCCTGACTCTCTTGAAACTGACGTATTGCTGGTATCTTCCACTGACTAATGCCATGTCCACCCTTGCGTTTCTTATCTTCTAGGTATCTTAAAAAAAAACTTATAAACTTCTGCTTTACTACTAGCTAGCCTGCACATCATTGGACACTACAGGGCAATTCAGCATGGCCAAAAGTTGAATCCACCTAACCTGCACATCTTTGGACTGTGGGAGAAAAGCATAGCTCTTAGAGGAAACCCAAATGAGCAAACTCTACTCAAGGCTGGAATCGAACAAGGGTCCCTGGCGCTGAGGCAGTAGTGACCTCTGAGCCGCCTCCCCTATTATTTATTCTGGAAACTTCATTAACTACTGCTGAGTCATCCCCTCTAACATTTCCTATAATTTTTCATGTAACTGAACTCACCTGCCCAAAATTTAGTTTAAAGCCCTATCCAGGGCCCTAGTTACGCAATTCGCCAAGGCTCTTGTGCCAGCATTCAGGCGAGTCCCATTTCATTGGTACAACTCCCTTTATCTCCAGTACAGATGCCTACCTCCATCCCACAAATTCAAACTTGTTTTTCCAACAATTTTTAAACCATGCATTTATTTCTTTAATCTTTTTGACCCCGTGCCAATTTGCTTGTGGCTCAGATAGTAATCCAAAGATTACCACCTTTTTGGTTCTGTTTTTTAATTTAGCCCCTATCTGCTCATTCCCGCAGAAGAACCTCTTTCCTCTTTTTCTGTGTTGGGGAACTTGATGGGATTAAGTGGAGTCACAGGTAGTTGGATAGTGCTTTCCCTTATTGGTCAGAGTATTGAGTACAGGAGTTGGGAGGTCTTGATACGGCTGTACAGGATTGATTAGACCACTGTTGGAATCTTGCGTGCAATTCTATCGGAAAGATGTTGTGAAACTTGAAAGGGTTCAGAAAAGATTTACAAGAATGCTGCCAGGGTTGGAGGATTTGAGCTATAGGGAGACGCTGAACAGGCTGGGCCTGTTTTACCTGGAGCGTCGCAGGCTGAGGGATGACCTTATAGATGTTTATAAAATCATGAGGGGCATGGATATGATAAATAGACAAAGTCTTTTCCCTGGGATGGGGGAATCCAGAACTTGAGAGTATAGGTTTAGGGTGAAAGGAGAAAGATATATTAAAAAAAAAGAGACACAAGGGGCAACCTTTTCACATAGAGAGTGGTAAGTGTAAGGAATGAGCTGCCAGAGGAAGTGGTGGAGGCTAGTACAATTGCAACATTTAAAAGGCATTTGGATGGGTATATGAATAGGAAGGATTTGAGGGATATGAGCCGGGTGCTGGCAGGTGGGACTAGATTGGGTTGGGATATGGTCGGCATGGTCGGGTTGGATTGAAGGGTCTGTTTACATGGTGTACATCAGGGATCCTAGAGTACATAAGGATGTGGCCTTAAAAAAAGGGGCGGCACAGTGACTCAGTAGTTAGCACTGCTGCCTCACGGCACCAGGGACCCAGGTTAGATTCCTGCCTCAGGCGACTGCCCATATGGAGTTTGCACATTTTGTGTCTGCATGAGTTTCCTCCCACAGTCCAAAGATGTGCAGGTTAGATGAATTGGACATGCTAAATTGCCCATAATGTTGGGTACATTAGTCAGGGGTAAATATCAGGGTAATGGGTGTGGGTGGGTTGCTCTTCGAAGGATCAGTGTGGACCTGTTGGGCCAAATGGCCTGTTTTCATACTGTAGGGAACCTAATCTAATCATTCGTCATCATCTTTCTGGAACAGTTCATATGAATTGGAAGGTAACCCCACTATTTTAAAAAACAGGGAATTACAGACCAGTTAATCTGACATCAGTGGTAGGGTAAATGCTAGAGTCTATTCCAGACAATTTAAAAGCAGGGTACCTAGAAAACAGTGACAGGATTGGAGAGTCAGCATTGATTTACAAAGGAAAATCATGCTTGACAAATCTAGAATTTAGTAGAGTTGACAAGGGAGAACCAGTTGATATGCTTTACTTGAACTTTCATAAGTACTTTTGATAAGGTCCCACCTAACATGTAACATTAAAGCACATTGGATGGGGGTAGTGTACTGACATAGTCAGATAACTGGTTGGCTGACAAGAAACAAAAAGTAGGATGAAACGGGGCTTTTTCTGAGTTTGGTATCACATGGATCAGTTCTCAGAGCCCAGCTATTCACAATATAAAATTAATGATTTTGATGACAGAACTAAATATAATATCAAGTTTGGAGAAGATTTGTAGCCTAGGTTGAGGTTCTGGATGTAAGTTTGCTCACTGAGTTGGAAGGTTCATTTTCAGATATTTCATCACCATACCAGGTGACATCATCAGTGAGCCTTCGGTGAAGCACTAGTGTTATGGCCCACTTTCAATTTAGATGTTAAGTTTTTTGGGGCGTTGGTGATGTCATTTCCTGTTCTTTTTCACAGAGGGTGATAGATGGGATTCAAATTGATGTGTTTGTTGATAAAGTTCCAGCTGGAATGCCATGCTTCTAGAAATTCTCATGTGCGTCTCTGGCTTGGCCTAGCATGGATGTGTTGTCCCAGTCAAAGTGGTGTCCTTCCCCATTTATATGTAAGGATACTAGTGATAGTGGGTTGTGTCTTTTTGTGTGACAAGTTGATATTCATATATCCTGGTGGTTAGCTTTTTGCCTGTTGTCCATTGTAGTGTGTGTTCCACTTCTTGCAAGGTATTTTGTAAATTATGTTCGTTTTGCTTGTTGTCTGTATAGGGTCTTTTCAGTTCATTAGCTGCTATTTTAGTGTTGGTGGATTTGTGGCCTACCATGATGCCAAGAGGTCTGAGTAGTCTTGCAGTCATTTTTGAGATATCTTTGATGTCGGGGAGAGTGACAAGGGTTTCTGGATATGTTTTGTCTGCTTGATTGGGTTTGTTGCTGAGAAATCGGTGGACTGTGTTCATTGGGTACCCATTCTTTTTGAATATGCTGTATAGGTGGTTTTCTTCTGCTCTTTGTAGTTCCTCTATGCTGCAGTGTGTGGTGGCTCGTTGAAGTAACGTTTTAATGCAGCTTTGTTTGTGGGTGTTGGGATGGTTGCTAATGTAGTTCAGTATTTGGCCCATATGTTTGTTTTCCTGGAGATGCTGGTTTGAAGTTCCCCACTGACTGTATGCTGTACTGTGACATCTAGGAATGGCAGTTTGTTGTGGTTTTCCTCCTCTTTTGTGAATTTTACACCTGTAAGGGTATTATTGATGGTCTTGAAGGTTGCCTCTAATTTGTTTCATTTAGTGATGACAAAGGTGTCATCCATGTAGCAGACCCAAAGTTTGGTTTGGATGGTTGGCAGAGCTGTTTGTTAGAGTCTCTGCATTGCTGCCTCTGCTAAGAATCCTGATATCGGAGATCCCATGGGTGTTCCATATGTTTGTCTGTAGGTTAACTTGCATTAGAAAATTAAGGAGGGTGCCGAGATATTTCCTCTTACGGGTAACACTCGAACTAGAGTTCTTTATTTAAAAATCAGGACCTACCAATTTTAAATAGAGATGAGGTGTTTTTCTGTTGAGGGTTGAGTGTCTTTGGAAATCTCTTCTTGAAAAAGTAGTGGAAGCAGGGTCCTTTTTAAGGTTGAGGTAGATAAATTTTTGTTAAGCAAGGGGTGAGAGGTTCAGGTACAGGCAGGAATGTGGTTTTGAGGTTTGAATCAAATCAGCCACAATCTTATTGAATGGTGGAGCAGACTCGAGGGGCTGAACATATTACTCCTGCTCCTAACTTGTATGTTCATATGAAATAGCTTTATTTTACTAATAATTAAAATAGGCCAGAAATATTTCTAATGAACATGTTACTTTGCTCTCCATCTACTTTTTCTATGCTCATTTGTGAAGTTCTTCCAATTTGAACTCCCCATTTGAAATAAAGTAAGCAATAAACTAACTTGAAGTAGCATATAATACAGCTTAACTGGATGACATGATGCACGAGAGGGCAATAAATATGAATTTTCTCTCTTCTTTTGGATAAGGTTAAGATGATTTACAGATTTACCTTCATGCATATCTCTCTAGTGAAACACAGAAGTCATTACATGCGCTAGACCCATACTGACTTTGATTAATGTACAAGCACTGGTTATTAATCTACGTCTAGATAGGAATTGCCTTTGCCTGGATTGAAATGTCAATTCAACTGCTTGTTCAATTGTATTTTGAACTAGGCCTCCTTAAGAAAACCATTAGAAAAACTAACATTTTTACATCAGTTCACAAACGATAACCAAATTCTATTTATAGAATTCAGACCACCAATTGCAGTTAAATCTTTTTCTTTTCAGAAACCCTACAATATGGAAAAAGGCCCTTTGGCCTAACAAGTCCACACCGGCTCTCTGAAGAGTAACCCACCCAGATCCATTCCTCTACTCTATTATCCTATATTCACCCCTGACTAACACACCTAACCTGCACATCTTTGAATTGTGGGAGGAAATCAGAGCACCCAGAATAAATCCACACAGACACTGGACAATGTGCAAACTCCACACAGACAGTCGCCCGAGGCTGAAATCAAACCTGGGTCCCTGGAGTTGAGAGGCAGCAGTGCTAACAACTGACCCACCATACCGACCAATATATGGTAGGAGAGCAACAGAACCATATTGGAACCACAATCTTCAGTTCTAATTTTCTATTCCAAGCCAGGGTACTGCATGTTAGCAACCACTTTGGAAAAAGATGGCAGTAGACACGGCTCTAAGGTTCAGATACTGTCTGAAACAAATTCCACTTGTTCTCAGAAAAGAGAGACACCATTCAATATAAATAAAAATGTATATTTTTCATTCGCAATTCTGGTTCTAAGAACTTAATACTTATACTGAATGCACTTACTCACCTGATGCAAGGCATAACTGAACAGCAGTACTCCATAATAATAAACAGGAAACTCTGTGCCCTGCTTCACTGTAGGAGTCCAAAAAACCAGTAAAGCAAATATCATACCCATAAATAACCTACGAAGAAAGAGATGCAGTCAAGTACTATTTTAATTAAAATCATAAAATTTTGCATACTATTTTGCAGCAAATATAAAAACATTAACAAAATTACATTGCTACTGTAATGGTTCACGAGTCAAAGCCTAGCTTGCACATAACTTTATATTCCATTTCAAACACAAAAATATGTTCAAGTGAATATGCTATAATTATAAACTTAAATTTAGTAGACATGGAATATTCATTTTTAATATGGTGATATATGATTAATTTATTTTACAGAATACATCATGGCTCACTTCCAGAAACATTCTGCAGAAAGATTTGATGCAAAAAGCTAAACCGGACAATGGATTTGGGATTTTCCCTATCTCTTATTGTAAATTTGATCAATGATCTGTCAAATATTCATTCATACCATTTTCACTGACACTACTGAAGAATATCAGGCAAATAACCATAGAAATTCCAGATCAATTTATGTTCCCCCAATAGTGTAAGACGACATATCAATATAAGACTAAAAAAGTATATTACAAGATGTGTTTAATGTCTTGTTTTGTTAGTTATACTAAAAGGCTGTTACTATTCAACAAAAGTATGATTGCTGCCGTAACCATTTGATGAGAATTGTTCATGGTTGAGGAATACTTTGTTCACTCAAGATGTCTGAAACAAATTCACTGGTTCTCAGAAAAGAGACACGCCATTCAATAGAAATAAAAATGTACGTTTCATTAGCAATTCTGATTTTAAGAACTTAATTTTTATTGTTCTATTCTGTCTTTAAGGACTCTAAAACTGTATTTTGGACTGATCTTCAAGTTATCAATCCTTCCGATTGTCAGGAGACTGTGCCAGGTGAGGTTGTGGCCAAGAATCATAATTCAGATCTAGTTACGCATTAAATGTTACAAGAGTTATAGCCTTTTATTCTAAACTTTAATGATAACTAGTTAAGTCTGCAGTTACAATTTATTCTGGTCATTGGTAACCCTTTGACTTTCTGCAATTACCTATGTATTGGGCTGATAAAGACAGACTTCATAGGTGTTTAAGAAAATATTGGTAAGCAATTTGAAATATTCAGAATCATACAAAATTATGATCAATTTCTCTCTCAACACCAAAAATAACAAGCTTTCAAAGAGGCTCGATTAGAATATTTGCAGCAGACCACATTTTTGAGCTGGGAAAGAGATAAAATAATTGTTGTAGCCAATATTCCACAGCATTGCCTTCTGACTCATGAACATTCTTTTAGAACAGTAGGACTAACTATATACAAAATCAGGATGGGGATAGCTGACCGCTTAAATCAGGATATTTTTATTTACTATGTGTCACTATAACATTTGATCACTAGTATAACTCAAGCCTGGTTTACCCAAAATAAAAATTCTTTAAAAAGTTAATTCAAAATGCATTATGGAGAAAAAATGGAAGAGATTTTAAGTCACTCAAATCTCATTCACTTAGAGCAGTGCTTTACAAATACTTTTTTTCATTGTGACTTCATTTTGATCCTCCAGAGGTTAAGATCCTGTATTATTGAAAGATTTGTGAAAAAGATCAATGAGAAAAGATAAATTGGAGCTCCAAAGCAGTCACTGTTGCAGTGGTGTCCACATCAAACTGTAGGCTGGCAATTCATCTGGGGGCCACAACCAACAGTTTAGGAATTCTGCCCACTGCCCTTCTCAATTCAGCAATTTCTAAAAGTCTTAGATTATAAACAACAAAAGGGAACATGTAGTTAACATATTTTCCTCCTTGGGTAATTTATTGAGCCAAAATTGGTTAATGAAGTTTTGCATCTGAATTGTACATTAAAAAATGGTCAACTTTTACTTGATCAAATTTTGCAAAATTTATCCTCTGGCATTTATAGAGTCAGAGTCTTAGAGATGTACAGCATGGAAACAGACCCGTCGGTCCAACCTGTCCATGCCGACCAGCTATCCCAATATCTACCTGCGACTCCACTTTCAAGGAGCTATGAACCTGCACTCCAAGGTCTCTTTGTTCAGCAACACTCCCTAGCATCTAACCATTAAGTGTATAAGTCCTGCTAAGATTGGCTTTCTCAAAATGCAGCACCTCGCATTTATCGGAATTAAACTCCATCTGCCACTTCTCAGTCCATTGGCCCATCTGGTCCAGATCCTGTTGTAATCTGAGGTAACCCTCTTCACTGTCCACTACTCCTCCAATTTTGGTGTCATCTGCAAACTAAAAAAGGAGCAGAAACTGCTTGGACTAAAGAGAAATATTATAGTTTATTATGAAATAGATAGTGATTTAACCATAGGAAATGGGATTGAGTACAGATATGAAATTAGGATGATTTCTAGTACCCACAGAGGGTGATAATGTTTGTAAGCAGCTTCTTGGACTATGTAGGCATCAAATGCAGACACAGAAATGCTTAATGCAAGAAGGATCTTCATCAGATGGGCCAATAGGCTGAGAAGTGGCTGATGGAGTTTAATTTAGATAAATGCGAGGTGCAGGACTTATATACTTAATGGGAAAGCAGGACTTATACACTTAATGGTAACGTCCTAGGGAGTGTTGCTGAACAAAGAGACCTTGGAGTGCAAGTTCATAGTTCCTTGAAAGTGGAGTCACAGGTAGATAGGATAGTGAAGGCGGCATTTGGTATGCTTTCCTTTATTGGTCAGAGTACTGAGTACAGGAGTTGGGGGGGTCACGTTGCAGCTGTACAGGACATTGGTTTGGCCACTGTTGGAATATTGCATGCAATTCTGGTCTCCTTCCTATTGGAAAGATGTTGTGAAACTTGAAAGGGTTCAGAAAAGATGTACAAGGATGTTGCCAGGGTTGAAGAATTTGGCTGAACAGGTTTTCCCTGAAGTGTCGGAGGCTGAGGGGTGATTAGATTAGATTAGATTAGATTAGATTACAGTGTGGAAACAGGCCCTTCGGCCCAACAAGTCCACACCGACCCGCCGAAGCGAAACCCACCCATACCCCTACATTTACCCCTTACCTAATACTACGGGCAATTTAGCATGGCCAATTCACCTGACCCTGCACATCTTTGTGACTGTGGGAGGAAACCGGAGCACCCGGAGGAAACCCACGCAGACACGGGGAGAACGTGCAAACTCCACACAGTTAGTCGCCTGAGGCGGGAATTGAACCCGGGTCTCTGGCGCTGTGAGGCAGCAGTGCTAACCACTGTGCCACCGTGCCGCCCACGATTCTTATAGAATCACGAGGGGCATGGACAAAGTCTTATCCCTGGGGTCAGGGAGTCTAGAACTAGAGAGCATAGGTTTAAGGTGAGAAGGGAAAGATATAAAAGAGACCTAAGGGGCAACTTTTTCGTGCAGAGGGTGGTATGTATATGGAATGAGCTGCCAGGGGAAGTGGTGGAGGCTGGTACAATTGCAACATTTAAAAGGCATCTGGATGGGTATATGAATTGGAAGGGTTTGGAGGGATACGGGCCGGGTGCTGGCAGTGGACCACTTTGGGTTGTGATATGTGGTCAGCGTGGACAAGTTGGACCGAGGGATCCGTTTCTGTGCTGTACATCTCTAGGACTCAATAATTGCTACAGAGGTGTAAAAAGAAACATTTACTATGGTTGTGTAGATTGGAACAATGCGCAGCATAGAACAAAAAACAGTGTACATCAGATCCATTTTCTTCCAAACAGAAAGATACATTACCTAAATGGCATTGTCCAGTAAAAAACATTCAGAGGTTTTCGACCTGCTGTGTATTTACTTATCACAAATGGCAATAATATTTGCAGAGGAACCATAGGCACTGCAAGGAGAGCCAACTGCTCTTTAGGCACACCCAATTCAACCAACTTCAATCCAGTTACTCCATCTGCAGCTGCAAATCCAATCTGTAAATATATATGTTAATTGAAACATAAGATAACTTCCATTGTTTACAAAAATGTTTTCTGCAGATTTAAGATAGAATGCATTGCAAGTTGACAAATGCTAACTGAAAATGAATTTTCCCAAATTAAGCAGTCAATGTGTCAAAGATTTTAGAGGCACAATTTAAGAACTTGATTACAGCTGACCACACAGACATTATGTCACTGCAAAATATTTAATCAACAATTGCTCATATTCTGTTCAGCTTTTTACAAAATTTACCCAGTTGTCTAATGATACCAGTAAATTTGCCATGACAGATCACTCGTCAATCATTATGCAATTTATTATAGACTTAAATTTGCTTGCTAATGATAACATTGAAAAAAACTGCAGACATAATTGATTTTGCAGAAACTTTCATTACAATTTATCAGCCCAACATAATTTCAATAATGGAATATATTGAGGTAAACTTTGATCAAGATCTTGAGATCAGATACATAAATCTTTAATATACTATGTACAGATACAAAACAAGGCCTTTATTCCTAGAGGACTGCAAATACAGTGAGGTAGAAATCATGTTTCAACTGTACAAAGTTCTGGTTAGACTACATCGGGATAGTAGGAATGGACCATTCAGCCCACTGACATCATTGTGTCAATCCATTAGATTAGAGTTGATCATATATATCAATGTCACTTTTTTGACCATCCCTCAATGATATTAATCCCCATAAATCTATTGATTTTTGTATTGAACCTACTCAATGATTGAGGACCCAAGTCCTCTTGAGTACAGAGTTCTGAAGATTCACCACCCTATGTGAAGAAATTTCTCCTCCTCATTCTCTATTTTAATGACCTACCCCATATTCTGAGATTATGTCCCCTAATTTTAGACTCACTAGCCTCACTAAATCTTATCTCCATTCAGAAGAAAGTGAGGTCTGCAGATGCTGGAGATCAGAGCTGGAAATGTGTTGCTGGAAAAGCGCAGCAGGTCAGGCAGCATCCAGGGAACAGGAGAATCGACGTTTCGGGCATAAGCCCTTCTTCAGGAATGAGGAAAGTTTGTCCAGCAGGCTAAGATAAAAGGTAGGGAGGAGGGACTTGGGGGAGGGGCGTCGGAAATGTGATAGGTGGAAAGAGGTCAAGGTGAGGGTGAAAGGTCAGACTGGGGTGGGGGCGGAGAGGGCGGGAAGAAGATTGCA
>NC_057722.1:35955409-35974062 GCF_004010195.1 Chiloscyllium plagiosum | reverse complement strand
TTTCTACCATTCACTGAGATTTTGGTTGATTTACAAGTTAACCCTATCTTTGCAAATTTGCTGTGCATCCTTTAATATCTTTATTAAATCTATAAAACTCAGATTTTAAATTAACAATTAATTTCACGTAAATGTTTGGAAGAAACATCCAAACTTCTTCTGCCCTGTGTGTAGAAGTGCCTTCTACTTTACACCTGAAAGGTCTGGATGTAAATTTTGGACTACGCCACTAATCTTAAACTGCACAACTAACAAAATGTTTCTCTTTATCTAACGTATCTATCCTTTTAATATTCTTGAAAACTTTGAAGTCACCCCTTAATATTCTAAATTTCAAGGAATACATGCTCTGCTTTGTGTAATCTCTCATCATACTTTAATCCTTATAGTTCAGGTATGATGAGAGATTACACAAAGCAGAGCATGTATTCCTTGAAATTTAGAATATTAAGGGGTGACTTCAAAGTTTTCAAGAATATTAAAAGGATAGATACGTTAGATAAAGAGAAACATTTTGTTAGTTGTGCAGTTTAAGATTAGTGGCGTAGTCTAAAATTTACATCCAGACCTTTCAGGTGTAAAGTAGAAGGCACTTCTACACACAGGGCAGAAGAAGTTTGGATGTTTCTTCCAAACATTTACGTGAAATTAATTGTTAATTTAAAATCTGAGTTTTATAGATTTAATAAAGATATTAAAGGATGCACAGCAAATTTGCAAAGATAGGGTTAACTTGTAAATCAACCAAAATCTCAGTGAATGGTAGAAAAAGCACAAGGGCTAAATAGCCTAAGTGGTTCCTATAGTTGTGTTATTGCCATCAAATAAAGTCCCTGTTTCTTAGGCTTCTGGTGATGTCTGACATTAATCCTTCAGTCAGGTAGTTCTGGAACAGCTTTAAATGGTTTTGAAATCATGGGCCCACAGTCGACAATGGAACCAATCAAGAATACACTCCCTACATACAAGTGTATTTACAGATAACAAAGTTGACAGTAAATATTTTCTGTTAATGCTTGCCACACGGCCAACAATATTAATTGGGGATTGTGGAACCAATGACATAGGAAGGGAAAAGGATGAGATTCTGAAGGGAGAATATTGTTAGGCCAGAATCTAAAAAAGAGATCCTAGAGATTTGTAATATCTAGATTACTCCCGGTGCTACGAGCTTGTGAGGGTAAAAATAGGAGGATAGAGCAGGTGATTGCACGGCTGAGGAGCTGGTGTACGGGAGAAGGATTCACATTTTTGGATCATTGGAATCGCTTCTGGGGTAGAAGTGACCAGTACAAGAACGATAGATTGCACCAGAGTTGGAAGGGATCTAATATACTGGCAGGGAGATTTGCTAGAGCTGCTTGGGAAGATTTTAACCAGTAAGGTGGGGGGGGGGTTTGGGACCCAGGGAGATCGTGAGGAGAGAGATCAATTGGAGACTGGTAGGAAAAGAAGCGAGTCAAACAGTCAGGACAGGCAGGGACAAAGCAGAGAACAAGACTGATCAATTAAATTGCATTTATTTCAATGCAACAGGCCTAACAGGGAAGGCAGATGAACTCAGGGCATGGTTAAGAACATGGGACT
This sequence comes from Chiloscyllium plagiosum, assembly GCF_004010195.1. Lineage (NCBI taxonomy): Eukaryota > Metazoa > Chordata > Chondrichthyes > Orectolobiformes > Hemiscylliidae > Chiloscyllium > Chiloscyllium plagiosum. The sequence goes on along the minus strand of NC_057722.1, from coordinate 35,972,475 downwards.
GGGATATCATAGCAATTGCAGAAACATGTATCAGGGATCAACAGAACTGGCAGTTTAAATGTTCCAGGATACAAATGCTACAGGAAGGACGGAAAGGGAGACAAGAGAGGAGGGGGAGTGGCGCTTTTGATAAGGGATAGCATTACAGCTGTACGGAGGGAGGATATTCCTGGAAATACATCCAGGGAAGTTATTTGGGTGGAACTGAGAAATATAAAGGGTTTGGGATTACCACCTTTCTTAAATAGTGGCACCATGTTAGCCAACCTCCAGTCTTCCGGTACCTCACCTGTGACCTTATTGGGATTATATTATTAGTCAGCGGGTAATTGAGAAACAAATTTGAGAGATGATCTCAGTTATCTGTAACAATAATAGGGTGGTTATGGTAGGGGATTTAACTTTCCAAACATAGACTTGGACTGCCATACTGTTAAGGGTTTAGATGGAGAGGAATTTGTTAAGTGTGTACAAGAACATTTTCTGATTCAGTCTGTGGATGTACCTACTAGAGAAGGTTAAATTACAAAGATTATTGGGAACACCCTTAACAAAATTTCCAGCAGTTGTATTTTAACCACTGTCAATGAAGTACCTCAGTTCACTATGTTTACACAAAATATTAATGGTATGGTCGAAAAGTGCATCCCACTTATACAAACAAAACATTATCTGAAACAAGAAATATTTTTAAAAAAGGTATAAACTTTTGTTTCTCACTGTAGATATTGGCTTGGAGCTTCAGTTATTTTGTGCAAATCACTCAATATAAAATAATTGAATAATTTTAAATTCAAATTATTCAGTGGAAATTCAATTTCTGTAATATTTTACGCTACTTTAAAATACATTTACTAAAAGTTGCCTGTCACAAAACTGTTGCACTTTTCAAAGTGAATTACTTGATACAGGTTGCTGTTAACTGTTTGCATTTGCAGGCTTCAAATTAAGCTGTCAATTAAAGGCAAAATGCTGTGAATGTTGAAATCTGAAACAAGTGCAGAAAATGCTGGCAAAGCTCAACAGGTCTGGCAGTGCCTATAGAGAGAGAAACAGACTTGAAATTTTGAGTCCAATATGACACTTAGTCCTCTTCCATTCTGAAGTCATGCCAGACTCAGAACATTACCATGATTCTATTCTTCACAGATGCTGTCAAATCTCCAGAGTTTCTTTAGCACTGTCTGCGTCTGTTTCAAATTAAGATTTTTTTTTAGTGCAAGGGCAGCAATAGGCACATTTTGAAAGCTTTTGATTTTTTAAAAATCAAGCAGCTGATTGCTGTACACTGATGCAACAAGATGATTTTGTATAGCAAAAACCAATATCAGTGAACACTGACATTTATCGAAAGTAAAAACTAATCTCGCTCAAAGTTTGAGCATAGCAATTTTAAATTCTTCAACAAATTAAAAGCGTCTAATTCATAAATAAAAACAATAATGAGTAATTGACATTTATACAGGAATAAAATGATTAAATGGTTAAGAATGATTATTTCTAGCATTAATACGGCAAAGTAGATTTACCAAACTGCACCAAGTTACCAATCAAATATATTAAGGAGTATTTGCATTATGGCTTTCAAGATTGTTCATGATATTTAAGTTAAATCAGCTTACTTTTGCTGTTAGCAACATGATGCAGAAATTTAAGATGGCAGGCATCTTTATTATACATATGAGCGATTTGTAGGTTTCCTTGATTCCTTGCTGAGGAGCATCATGCAATGATGTTTGTCTCAAGTTTTCCTTTTTAAGCACTGTAACCAAGGTTGTTGTCACCAAGAAAATTATTCCACAGAAGAACAGAAAACCTAAAAGAAATTAAAATAAACATGCGAAAAATCTAAAATTTTTATGTAGAAAATGTGAATGAGATGACAAAATCTGTACAATTACATTGTTTTCACTCTAAAACCAGATAGTCAGGTCCTATCTCCTTTCTCGGTTATATCCGGTATACGCCAGTTAAAGAAAATCTATCCAACTTCTACAAAGGAACTACAGAGAAGATTCAAATGTCTCAGGACAGCTAGATACCAATTAATGTTGTATGTGAAAAAAAGCTCCTTTATTTAAAATTGGCTCAAGAATTGAGATGACACTTAAATAGAAATTGATATTCAATCTTGTATAATGTCATAGAATCAGAACAGTACAGCTTGACAAGGAGGCCATTTCACCTATCAGATCAACACGGATTCTTTTAAAGAACAATCCAGCAAGCTCTTCACACCCATTCTTATATCCCTGCAAGTTTTCTCCCAAGTATTTGTACAATTATCTTTTGAAGGCTACTATTGAATCAGTATCCACCACCCTACTAACAATGCAATTTGAATCCTAATAGCGTATTGTATTAAAAAAAACCTCATTGTGTATTTGTATTTTGCCAATTACTTTAAATCTATTTGCTTGATCTATCAACCCACCTGCCACTGGTAACCATTTCCTTAATTTACACTTTTATTTAAAATTTCATTATTTTAACCACTTCTGACAAGTCTCCTTTTTTGCTCCAAGGGGAACAACTCAACTTCTGCAGTGTATTCATATCTCAACTCCATAAACCAATAAAACGTTTTCTGTACTCTTCTGAAATTGCTCTCTAATTGGTAATCTAGATGTTTAAATAACCAAAACATGAGAGAATTCTTTATTAAAATTAAGAGTGATATAACGGATTCCAAGATCAGACTTGGGGAAGAAGATGATCGCAGGAAGGGGTGGGTGGGGTACTACCATTTTCACCTGGTTTCCACTTCTTTCCAACTGCAAGTCTCGATGTGGTCAACATCTTCCTGATGCTTCTTCTCCATTTTGAATGGCTTTGGGCCAGTGATTCCCTGGTGTACATGGGAATGCCGCACTACACCAGTGAGACCTTGAGAGTATCTGTCACCTGGGGCTTGCCTGCCGTTTCAGAGCTGGGAATATATCACATGCTGGGGAGTTTCGTGTTGGTAATGTGGATGATGTGCCCAGCCAACTGCAATTGATCTAGGGTGGTCATTGCCTCGATGCTAGGGATGACGGCTTGGTTGAGGATGCTGGTGTTGGTGTATCCTTCTTTCCAGTGGATTCATAGGATCTTCTGCAGGGGGCACTGGTGGTACTGCTCCAGTGCCTTGAACTGCCTGTAGACATTTCACATCTCAGAGCCATATAGAAGTGCGGGAACCACCATAGCTCTGAAAACCATGAGCTTGGTGTCGGACATGATGTTGGTGTCCTCAAACATCTTTTTCCTTCGGTGCCAGAAGTCTGCGCTAGCACAGGTGATGCTGGATGTCTTCATCAATGGCTGCATTGGCTAATAGAACACTCAAGGTATTGGAAGTGGTCAGTGTTCTAGACCTCCCTGTGGACCTTGATGATCAGGTGTTCTCTCCACAATGCCTGGCCAGGTTGGTGGAGGACCTTCATCTTGTGGATGTTCAGGGTGAGACACCCATGCTCTCATATGCCTCCATCAAGGTGCTGACGATAGTCTAGAGTTCATCCTCTGAGATTGCACATACACAAGCATTATCTGTGTACTTCAGCTCGATGACATTGGTTGGGGTGAATTTGGTTTTGGCTTAAAGGCAGCGTAGGTTGAGTAATTTCCTGCTGGTCCTTTAAGTTAACTCCACTCCAGCAGGGAGCATGTTAGTGGTGAGGTGAGCTAATCAACAACAATACTGGGTGATGACGCAGCCCTGCTTGAGTTTGGGTGGGATGCTCTTTAAAGCATTGATGTGGACCCAAATGGCCTCTTTCCACACTGTAGGGCTTTTATGATTCTTTGACACCAATCCAAAAAGGGGAATGGGTTCATGGTGGAGCCATTTGTCATTACCACACCTTCCCATATCGTTGTGGAGCTGGCAAAGGATGCTGACAAATCAAAGAGGAGATGGATGGTCTTCCCAATCAATGGTGTCAAAGGCCTTTATAACATCAAAGAAGACCATGTATAGGGATAGGTTCTTTTTGCATTTCTCCTGCAGCTGTCGTACAGTGAAAATCATGTCTGTTGTGCCCCTCAGTGGCCTAAAGCCACACTGTGATTCCAGGAGGATTTCCTCAGCCACACAGAAAAGGACCTTGGCGATGACTTTTCCAATAGTTCTCCTGTAGTGGCCGGACTTGTTCCCTTTTTTGAAAATGCTCATTAGTGTGGCATTTCAGAGCTCTCCAAGAATGCTCTCCTCTTTCCAGATAAGGCAGACAAGGGCATGTGGCTGTAAAAGAAGCTCTATGCCCAGACATTTCAGTGCCTCAGCAGGGATATCCATCTCCTCTAGCCACCTTGTTGTTCTTAAACCGGTGGACACTTCCAGGCAACATAAAAACAGAATAGAAAAAACCTCTATAGGTAGATGAGAAAAATATTAATCATTTTGACTAATGTAGATCCTTTACAGAAAAAGAGGAAGTTATCGTGGGGAACAAAAGAGATGGCAAATCAATTAAATACATTTTGGTTCTCTCTTCACAAAAGGAGGACACTATGCCCCAAAAATGTTGGGGAATACAAGGTCCAGTCAGAGGGAGAAACTGAGGGAAAATCAGCAATAGTAAGGAAATAGAGTGGGGAAATTGATGGGAATCAAAGGCTATTAAATAGTCAGGGCCCAATAATCTACATCCCACAGTACATGAATTGGCCCTCAAAATAGTGAATGCATTGGTACTTATCTTTCAAGATTCTACAGACTCTGGAAGAGCTTCTAGGACTTAGAGATAGCTAATGTTGAAAAAAAAAATAGACCAGTAGGCCTCACATCAACAGTAGGGAAAATGCTGGAGTTCATTACAAAAACCTTCATGGCAGAGTACTTGGAAAACAGTGATAGAATCTGACAAACTCAGCATGAATTTACAAAAGGGAAATCATATTTGACAAATCGACCAGAATTTTTCAAGGATGCAATTAGTAGAGCTGATAACTAGAAGATTTGATAAGGGGGAGTCAATGGATGTGGTTTACGTGGATTTAGAGAAGGCCTTTGATTAAGTCCAACATACGAGATTAGCATGCAAAGCAGAGATTGGGGTAGTGTACTGACATGAATAGAGAATTGATTAGCAGACAGGAAACAATAAATGGGTCATTTTCAGAGTGGCAGCCAATGACTATTGGGATACTGCAGGGCTCAGTGCATAGACCCCAACTATTCACAATATAGAGAATAATTTTGGATGAAGAAATGAACTGCAATACATCTAGATTTGCAGCTGACACAAAGCTGGGGTGAGACATGTGGAGAGGAGGAGGAGAGTGAACTATGGAGGATGCAGAAATTCCTCAGTGTGATTTGGACAAGCTAAGTGAACAAATGCAGGGCAGATGAAGTCTGATATTGATAAATGTGAGGTGATCCATTATGGAAGCAAAAGCAGGAAGGTATTTTATTATCTGAATAGATTGGGAAATGGGGAGCTGCACTAACTTCGTTTCCATGACTGGTGTACAAGAATACCTAAGTGTGGAGGTGCAGTAGGCAGCAGATATGATGGGAGCCTTCATAGCAAGAAGATTCAAGTACAAGTGTAGGGATATTGTGCTGCAATTGTACAGGGCCATTGTGAGATCATACCTGGAGCATTGTGGGCAGTTTCACTTTCCTTATCTGAGGAAGGATATTCTGACGACAGAAACAGTGGAATGAAGGATTACCCCAGCTCGATTCCTGGATGGCACAACTCACGTAAGGAAAGACTGACTGAAGTTCAGAAGAATGAGGGGGTATCTCTTTGAAACTTATAAAATTCCAACAGACTAGACAGGGTGAATACAGCAAGGATGTTCCTGAAGACTAGGAAGCCCAGAACCAGGGGTCACAGTCTAAACATACAGGGTAGGTCATTTAGCTCAGAGATGATGAGAAATTTCTTCACCCAAACAGTAGTGGTGAACTTGTGGAATTCTCTACCACAGAAAGCAGTTGAGGCAAAAACATTGAATATTTTCAATTAGTTAAATATAGTTCTTAGGGCCAGAGAAATCAAAGGATATGGGAAGAACGCAGAAATTCTATACTAAGCTGGATGATCAACCATGATTGTATTGAATGGTGAATGGCTGAATAGCCTGCTCCTGCTCCAATTTTCTATGTTTTATTTAGGAGACCAAACTTTGCAGAGTACTCCAGATGTGGTCTCAATGTCTTGTACAGCTGCAGTACTTTTTCCTTTACAATAAATATTACATTTATCTTCCTAATAAGATTAGTATGCAGGTACAAAAGTTGTGATTCAAAACACCCAGGTCTCTCTGCAATCTCTTACGACTTTAGCAAAATCAACATCAACTGCCCTGTACTTATCCTCGCTTTCTGTTACCTCAACAAAAGCTAAAATCGAGTTAGACAAACAAAATGTTTCCAAAACAAATCCTTGCTCACTTTTCTTCAAAACTACGTTTTGTCCAAGTGGCTGTTATTTCCCTTGAATTGTTATTGAAAATTTCCCCACCGTCAATATTAAATTGATTGGCTGTAAATACCAGGTTATTACTTCCCATGTTTTGAGAAACTGTATGTTTTACAATTCTCCAGACCTTGTGCATCACCAGGATTAAGAGTTTGAAATGAAATGTCCATTATCCAACGTGTTTTATGGGGTTAGAATGGACACGAGATCGCCAAGGCCAGTCTGTACTTAAAGCATTCTTCAAATTGAAATGGAAACTGTGTTAAATTGGATAGAATACTGTAGACTCAAGTGAAGGAGTTCCTGGCTTAGGATTTTCTTGTATCTCCTCTCCATCTTTGATTTACACTTGCTTTCAAATGAGGTCACACAATTTTTAAAACTTGGTTGTGGGTGAACTTCTTCCAGAACTCCAAACTAAATGAAACCTGCAGAGTCTCCTTGTAGCATTTCCTTTGACCACAACAAGATCACACAAGTGCTCCACAAAAGATTCACTTTGGAAGTGAATATCAGGCTTTCTAGATACATGAACCAACCCAACTCAGTTGTGATTCTCTCAATATGGTGTAGATCCTTGGCACATCAGCTGACATGAGAACCTCAATATCTAGTGTTTTGCCCTGCCTTCCAATCTTCAGAAGATTTTGAAGGCAGCTTAATGAGTTGGTTGATCTTAACAAGACAGGTTCACTATCCAAGTCTCTCATGCGTAGAGCAATGTGAGTAGGACCATTGCTCTATTGATGTTCAGTTTAGTAGACAGATTTACACTTCTTCATTCTTAGATCAATGTTTGAAGTCTGCTGAATGCCAGCAAACCAACAGCTCAAATCATTAGCTAACAGAAAATTGTGAAGTACATCCTTGGAGACCTTGGTTCTCACCCAGAATCATCTCAAATTGAGCAGCTTCCTGTTCATGTAATATCTGATATTAGTGCAAGGATCATAATAATAGAACAATTTGGACAGCATCGCAGGGAAAGATGATGGAGAGAGTCAGTGCTGGCATGTACCCATTTTAACTTCATTCGTGATTGGAAATGATTCAGAACATTATCATCCAGAGCATGCATTAGCATACTGTCTTGAAACTGAACTATCATGATGAATTTCTCAATGCAACCAAATTTCTCCAGTACCACAATTCACAATTAGCTCTACTATTCCTCCAAGAATCCTTTTACAGTTAATTAATCTATAGACGACTTTTTGAATTTAACTGCCAATCTTTTCTTATATTGTCTCTTATAATTCCTTTATTAATTCTTAACTTTTTATATGCTCCAGGATTCTCTCAAGGTAATAAGCTGACATTTGTCATACATCCCTTTTGTCCTATTTTCCAACTCCTTTGAATCCAGGGACCTCTGGCTTTGGTTGTCATTGTTTTACCTTTGGTTGGAATGTACCTAGACTCTACCCAAACCATCTACTCTTTAAAGTGCACCCATGTCTCTAATACATTGCTGTCTGCCAGTTCTTGACTGCTATATACAGGCCAGGTCCTTGCACAACTTGCTAAAATTAGCACTCATTTGTGATCAACCTGTTAGGACACACTATGACACATCCCTTAAGCAGATGGGATTTCAATCTAGATCAAGTAGTTTTATTGCGATTGTTCCATCTCCTTAATAATTATTCTGAATTTTCCCAAGATACTTCCCCATTTTGACATTTGCCACTTGACCCAAGTTCATTTCACATGATTAGATGTAGCAATGTGTTTTTCCTCATTGGGAAGGAAACAAACTGTTCAAGAATGTTCATCTGAACATTTTAGAAATTCCAGCTCTTTCCTCCTAACAGGATAACTATATTCGGTATTAAATGAAGCAGTCAAAGCCCATCATTATCACCGTTTAGTTCTTGCAAAACACTAATTTATTTGTAAATCTGTTCGATTATCTTCTCTATTTCCTAGAAAGTGTGTCAACTCATCTAAGATCTTCTTTATTATTGCTTGACTCCATCAAAAACTTCAGTCTTCAAGGACATTCTCTCTCTTTACAGCAATAAACATCCTCTGTACCCCTAGTAGATGAAGTGTAGGTCAAGTTTCCTGTTTAGCCTTAAAAGGCACACCCACATTATGGCAGCTTAATATTTTCTATTTCCCTCATATTGATATTCTAAAATTATTAGAGCTAATAGCTATTGCAGAAACTTGGCTGAGAGATGGACAGGACTGGCAGCTCAATGTTCCAGATTTCAGACTCCACAGGAAAGTTAGAAAAGAAGGCAAGAAAGGCCAGGGTGGGGGGGTTTGACATTTTTGCTATAACTAGGGAAGATATTGCTGAAAGATCATCCAGTCAAAATGTATGGATAGAAATGACAAGTAAGAAAGGAAATATCACTGATGGGATTGCACTATAGGCCCCTCAATAATAAGAGAGAAATTGAGAAACAAATATGTAGTGAGATCTTAGATATATATAAGCATAATATGGTTGTAACAATGGGGCATTTAATTTTCCAAACATTGACTGGGGCTACCACAGTGTTAAAGGTTTGAATTGTCAAAAATTTGTCAAATGTGTTCAAGAAAATTTTCTTTATCAATGTGTGGATGGTCCTGCCGGAAAAAGAGCAAAACTAGGCATTCTTTTGGGCAATAAGGCAGGGCACCATCCAGGGCGAAGCAGCCTGCTTGACTGGAACCATACCCACAAATATTCACTCTCTCAACTACTGAAGCTCAGTAGCAGCAGTGGTTGCCATCTCGAAGATAAACTGCAGAAATTCACCAAGGCTCCTTAGACAGCACCTTCCAAACATATAACCACTTCCATGTAGAAGGACAAGGACAACGAATACATGGGAACACAACCTTCATCAAGATCTGCTCAAAGCCACTCACCATCCTGACTTCACCATACTTTTAGTATTAAAATCCTGGAACTCCCTCACTCACTGCACCACGGGTATTCCTACAGCGCATGATCTGTCACTGTTCAAGAAGGCAGCTCACTATTACTTTCTCAAGGATAATTAGCGTCAGGCAATAAGTGCCGACCTGAGCCGGTGATGTTCACAATCCACGAATGAATTTTTGAAAAATACATTATATAGGAACTGTAACAATTTTTGTTTGCTCCCTTTCATTTTCGGTCGAGAGGCCGGTGACCAGTGGTGTTCCATAGGGTTTGGTTAGGGTCCTCTTTTGTCACTAATATACTGTAAATGATTTGGATGAGAATATAGAAGGCATGGATAATAAGTATATGGATGACACAAAAATTGGTCACAGACCGAGAAGAAGATTTTCTAAGATTACAAAGGGATCTTGATCAAATGGGTCAATGGGCTGAAAAAGGCAGATAGAGTTCAATCTGGCTAAGTGCGAATATTGCAATTTAGTATAACAATGGAGGGTAGGGCTTATACAACTAATGGTAGGGCCTTGAGTAATGTTGTAGAACAGAGGGACCTAGGGGTGCAGAAACATCTATTGTCCAGGAGGTCCACACCCCCCAATCCCTGGGGCAATTGCAGTTTTGCAAGCTTACTAAGAGGCTGCTAATAACACCCAATAAAAGAATTAAACCAGCTATTCAATTTCCGAAATGTTTGCCCAAGAAAGTGTAAAGAGAGCATCTGCAAAGGGTACAATAGACAGGAAGAACATTCAATTTGTTAAGAGTGACTCGATCCAACCATGATATTGGAATGGCTCCCCCATCTTTGAAGGTCTTGTTTAGTCCTGTCAAACAAATGACCAAAATTAGCCTTGAATAACTGGTGAAAGCTTGGGGTAACAGAGAGGCCCAAGTAAAGAAAGCCTCCCTGTGCCCACTTAAAGGGGAACCCACCTTCCATGCCAGGTATTCCCCTAAGTCCCCCCACAGGCATAGCCTCCAACTTTGAAAAATTGATCTTGTAACCTAAGAACCAAATGAATAAATACACTATCAAAAAGGGCACCAAGACTGCCGGGTTCGAGAAAATAATAAGATCTGCATATAGTATAATCTTATGCGCCTTCAAACCCACCTTTGGGGCAGCTATATTAGGGTCCGCAAGAATGGCCTCCGCTCAATCACAATGTGAAAAGCAAAGGTGAAAGGGGACAGCCTCACTGACTGCCCCTACAAAATGTAAAAAATATCAGATCTTATACCATTGGTGAGAACTGCCGCCAGAGGATCACCATAAAGGACCCTTACCCATCGACAAGCACTTCACCCAGGCCAAACCGCTCCAGGGTCTGAAAAATAAGAAATGGCCATTCCACCTGATCAAATGCCTTTACTGCATCCAAAGAGACCAGCAACCCTTGAACCAATCGCTGCTGGCATACTTGAATCATGTTAACCAACCTCCTATTATTGGAGGATCTGTGACCTTTTATAAAGCCCATCTGATCTTCTTCAACAATAGAGGGCAACACCCCTTCCAACTTCAATGCCAAAGTCTTAAACAAAATTTTAAAATCAGAATTTAAGAGCGAGATTGGTATATAAGAAGCACAGTCCTCCAGGGCCTTATCTTTCTCAAGGATAAGACAGATATTAGCCTCTCTCAAGGATGGTGGGAGGCAATCATGACTATATGAATAGTTATACATGTCTAGCATCAGCCCTGACAGTACGTTTATAAATTCTTTATAAAACTCAATGGAAAGACCACCAGGACCAGGCCCCTTTCCACTTTGAAGTTGCCTCACTGCCTTCTTGTGCTGTTAATGGAGCACTAAGCAGAGACACCTGCTCAGCAGACACTCCAGGAAGATCCAAGTTTCTAAAAAAAAGACTCCATTTTATCCCACCTATCCTCACAACATTCTGACTAATACAGTTCAGAATAGAATCTTTGAAATGCGGCATTGATCGTTTTAGCATTACAATTAAGAATCCCACCCCCTTCCCTAATAGAAACAATAGATTGGGAGGCATTCTTCTTCCTAACCAAATCGGCCAGATATTTACTCAGGCTATTACCATGTTCAAACAACCTTTGCTTCACAAAGGAAAGTTCCTTCCTGGCCATATGCTTAGGTATGGAGTTTAAGGCAGATCGAAGGGCTGTGATCCACTGCAGCTTAGGTCACTGACGGTCTTCTGTAATATGCCATCTCAGCTGCCTTCAATCATGCCTTGAGCAGACACTGCTGCTCTCCCTTCCATTGCTTGACTGACCAAATACGAGATAATTATCCCTCAAGCGTAGGCCTTAGCAGTCTCCCAAAGAATGGACAGATTACTAGCTGGTGTTGGTGACCAAAAATGCTTCAAATTTCTAGAAAAGTACTCAACGAACTTGCTGTCCTTGAGGATGAAGTGATCCATTCGCTAGTACAGAGAGCTCATTGCATTTCCCTTAACTTCGACCACTAAATATACTGCTGCGTGATCAGAGATGGCAATACTCCCAATCGAATAAGATACCACCGAATCTAGAAGAACTGCAGGAATTAGGGAAAAAAAAAACAATCCTTGTATGGCACTTATGAGGATTGGAAAAAAATGTGAAGTCCCTGCCCATAGGATGGAGATGTCTCTAAATGACCAACAACTCCAGTTCTACATATAGATCACTTAACTGTTTAGATTGTGGAGAAAGCTTTGGAGGGCCTTTGGCCATGCTATCCAGCACAAGATCCATAAAGGCAATTAAAGCCTCCTCCTGTAATAATATACCACAACGCAAAGGCCATCAGCTTAGATAGTGCATCAGTCAAAAATTTAAGGGGTTGGGCCGGAGGACAAGAGACATTCAAAATATATTCCTCGCCATGTATTAGAGCCTTAAGGATAACAAACCAACCATATTCACCTTTAACGTAATCTATTGAACTAAATGGAAGATTCTTCTGGACTAGTATGGCTAGCCCCCTGCTCTTAATCTTAAAAGAATGAGAAAAACATCCGAACAAAACCGCCCTGCTGTAATTTCAAGTGTTCCTTGTCATTAAGGTGAGTCTCCTGCAACAGACAGCATCCACTCTCGCCTTTTTGAGGCTCAACAATACCTTTTTTTCTTTTAACTGGCAAATGGATCCCTCTAATATTTCAGGTGCACCACTTAAGAACACTGCTAGCCATTTCCTTTACAACCACCTTTGACCTGCTGAGAGGAAGATTTCAACATACGGTATGCTGAGCATAAACAAAAGAAGAGTTGTGAAGTCTATTTAAGAAACCAAAAAACTAAACTAACTACAAAGCACAAAAGATACTTAATGGGGGACTCGAGCCCCTGCCCACAGATGGCACTTACACCTCCCACACACATCTCCATTCCCCCGTCCAACTTGAGCCGCACCCCAGACCCAAGCAATAGAAGGAAACAGACAAAATACTGAGCAATCCACCAACCCCCAACTATATATCAACACCAATCCTAATTGGAGAAAAGAAAACACACCAACAGCAGCCTCTTTAAGAAAAAAGTAACGTTACAAGAAGCACAGCAAGAGAAAAAGAAACAAACATTATTGTCCATGTCAATAAATCCATCCAAATTATTTTAAAGTGTCCAAGAAATTTTTCACTTGTTCCAAGGAATCTAATGACTGTGACGAATCCTAAGTAATACAAAGCATCGCTGGGTATCTCATCAATATTGAATATCAAGGTCCTTGAATTTTTTTTTTGACCTCAAACAAACAATTTCTTTTTACGGATCACTGCCACAGAAAAGTCCCAGAAAAAAAAATTATTAGTTTCCTGACCAGTCAGGACCTGTGGATCTTTCCACATCCTTCCAGAAGATTCCAGGGCTCTCTGCTTGTCCCTGTGGCTATGAAATCGTACCTGGACCAGGCGGGGGCACTGTTCCAGACTGGATCTGCGCACCATAACCCGGTGAGCTCTGACAACCTTCACCCGGTCCGCCTTGGTATCCCAGCCAAGAAATGTGGCAGCCAGTTTTCAAAAAAAAGCTTGCTAGCTGCCCACCTTCCACTTCCTCCGGCAGCCCAACGACCCAGATATTTTTCCTCCTACCTTTGTTTTCCAGATCATCGACCTTTCAGTCAAAGGCCGAAAATCCGCCCTGCCGAGGACTCTACCTCAGTCTCCATGATTTTCCACTGACCAAGAGTTTAAATGAATATTTTGTTGACTCAAATTTATATGCAATTGCTCAAAGATGCATGATGAAGAACTGACTAGATAGACGTTAGCAATTTTGCATTAACAAAGAAAAACTTCAGGTTCCTTTTAAGAAAAAAAAAGGTACAGTGGCTGCATATGCAATTAAGGAATAGGATTTATTCCAGTATTATACTATGAAGCAAATCCACAAACAAAAGGAATCACAGAACAGCAATAAAAGTCAAGCTCAGGACATCCAGATGAAATAAGTTGTTAAACTTCATTTTAAACTAAGTGAAACATATTTATAAGATTCAAACTGAGTCTAATTTTATATTGTACTGCTGCTGTAAACTCCCAAAACAAATTACTCCACATCCAGTAGTATTCTCAAACCTAAAAGTAGTTTAAACACACTGAAGTTTTTAAAATTCATAATTGGATTAGGTGTCTTGCCCATCCTAGTTGCCCTCAAAAGGTGAGCTGCCTTCTTGATTTGATGCAATTCATTTGATATAGATACCTTTTAGTTTGTGTCATGTGCAAACCAGTTTTCCTATCCATATTAGCAGAACAAAAGTGAAGCCAAAATCTAAACAGCAATGAGATTCATGACCAACATCAATCATAACTTAGTTATGAATTGGTAGTTCAAAGCAAGCAGGGACGGTCCAGCTCGAGCACTGCAAGAAGAAATAAATAATATGGGTGTTCCCATGATTTTGGTTCACTTGGAGAGCTGCTTCAATATCAGGAGGATCCATTCCAAGAACAAACACCTGGTGGCCCTTTACACCCAAAACAAGATCTTTGTTGCAGATGTTGACTGAGAGAGCAAGCAGGAAATCTGGTACCAGGTGCTGCTGGAGGTGCATAACAGAAGCACGATGCCCAAGAAGCATGGGTACAACAGGCAGGTAATGTTTCCATTTCAGCCAGCACCATCAGCAGCTATATTGGGGGAGGTCAACTGAAAGTCTCCTGGTACTAGCTGGAGCAGCAGCAAACACGAGAGATGGAGCTGCTTCTCAAAACATAGATTCTGTCTCTCCCACACTTGCTATTTGAACACTTCAATGACAAGTCCCTCTCTCCCACCAGTGCTGCCTCTCTAATCAAAGTTGAGAAGCAGCAAAAGGTGGAAGAGCTGGAACAGAAAGTGTTGAAGTTAAAATCCACGATTGGAGGAGTATTTATATCTCTTCTATGCTTGCTGCTTTTCCATTAACCAATTCTATAGTCCATTCCCAGCCTTATGTTTGATAGAAATAGGAGTTCGTCTAAAGCCCTACAAGCAGCCCTGAAGTACAGAACACACATTTAAAATGGCAATTTTAAAGGTAACAAAGGTAACACCACAAGGCACAGCTACAGTAAAGAAATCAAAGGCCATAGTTATTTCAATCAAGGTTACAACATTAGTAACATCACAGAATCAGAAGTAAGACATCAATGAAGAAATTGAAAAGACTGAACAGTCGAACTGAAGAAGATAGCAAGTTTACTGAAATAAGAGCAAAGAATCCATAACTTAAACTGTAGTTCAGGCAGGAAGAAACTATTAAAGCCAGAGAAAATTGCAAAAAAAGGACAGGCATTGTAATTTAGGAGACAAATGTAGGAAATCATCCGTTTTGTTTGTGAAAATAAGTGGAAAACCTCCAATTTGGTTGCAGAAATGCAGGAAACTTCCAGGAAAACAGTCCTGGGATACAACGTTACTTTATTACAGAATCTGAAACTTGAAGACAAGGAAAATAAAACAGCTTTGCTATCCAGCAGGTTTAAAGGCTGACTGACCAAAGAAAATAAAGCATTGAGTCAGTGCAGACTTGAAAAGATTTGAAAAAAGAAACAATAAGAAATGGCAGTAGAAATAATACTACCTATCAGATTTAATTTCAGAGAAATTATTCATTGTTTAGAGTAAACAGTTCTTAAGATCCTGCTTCCAAACTACATGCTAACTCACAGGCAAACAAACACACAATTTTATCAATAGAACCTACAGCTGATGTTATAGCTTCTCTAAACATAATAGGTATAAATACTTTTGATAAAGTTCTATAAGCTTTTACAATTATTTTCATCTGAGAATATAAATTTGTTGAAAGAACAAGGTTTAATAGTTAACTCCCTGTAAGAGTTAAGCTTCCAGGGACTCCATAGATAATTAATGATCTCAACAGATGAAATGGAAAATAGGCCTATAAAATTCTAATTTCACAGCTCCAATGAAGAGACAGAATTGCTGTTGGAATTACGGATGAGTTTTTGTCAAATTCATTACAATTTATAGAAGATCTGATTTTGGAGAATAATATTCAAATCGTGCTGGAAGCAGCAAGAGTCAGAGAAATGCTGAGGGAAGGAGGACAACTTTATTCTAGGAGAGTAACTGAATCCAGTTTATCAGACATAAGACAAGCGATTTGCTACTGAGCCTACTCAATTTCAGTGTCAGTGTCATGATCAACAAAGCCTGACAGGCAAGAGCAATGCAAAAATCTGATGTCATAGCAACTTGAATCTTATAGAATGAAGACTTATTTTCTTGGTCTCCTGGTTGTCTTAATAACAATGTTGATCTTACTAGTGTAATTTGTACTCTATTCGTATTGTGTCATAAACAACATTCTTCTTAAAACAAGAGCTTATACTCGTCAAATCTCAATTGGTGGTATCAACCTACCTAACACAAGTTGCCAACGGTTGACATTCCAAAAGATACAATATATTTCAAACAAATACTAAACTTTATTGTCGACAGTTAGTCTCCCTATTTGAATAAAATATTTAGTCACGTTAGAAGCAATTCATAGAGGTTCATGTGACTCATTCCTGGGATGAAAGACTTATGTAGAGGGATTTAATATGTTGAGCCTATATCTATTAGGGTTTAGATGAGGTGATCTTATTGAAATAGAAGGGTACTTGATAGCACCGGGGGCATCTTTCATCTTGTAGTGGGACGATGTCAAGGGGACACAGTTTAAGAGTAAATCAATAAGTCTCACTTAAGATCTTAAGATGTAGGAGAAGAAAGCCATTCAGCCCACATGTCTGTTCTGCCATTTAATGAGATTATGGCTGATCCAATCATTCACAATTCCACTTTCCTACCTTTCTCCCATTTGCTTTTATTCCCTTACTTATTAAAAATCTGACTATCTCAGCATTGAGTATTCCTAATAGCTCAGCCTCAACAGCTATCTGGTGGAAAGAATTCCACAGAATCACTACACAAAGAAATTCTTCATCGCATTCTAAACGGGTGACTCTTTACCAAAATTACTCCCTCTAGTCCAGGACTCTTTGGGGAAAATAACCTATTCTCATCTAACCTGTCCAGCCCTGAAGAATTTTGAATGTTTCATTAAGGTCGCCTCTCATCCTTCTCCAGTGAATACAGGCCTAACCTATCTGGATCAGTGGTGCTGGAAGAGCACAGCAATTCAGGCAGCATCCAACGAGCAGCGAAATCGACATTTCGGGCAAAAGCCCTTCATCAGGAATAAAGGCAGAGAGCCTGAAGCGTGGAGAGATCAGCTAGGGGAGGGTGGGGGTGGGGAGAGAGTAGCATAGAGTACAATGGGTGA
>NC_057722.1:35953368-35955310 GCF_004010195.1 Chiloscyllium plagiosum | reverse complement strand
TGGTTGATTGGTGCGGGTGTCTCGGAGATGTTCCCTAAAGTGCTCTGCTAGGAGGCGCCCAGTCTCCCCAATGTAGAGGAGACCGCATCGGGAGCAACGGATACAATAAAAGATATTAGTGGATGTGCAGGTAAAACTTTGAAGTATGTGGAAGGCTCCTTTAGGGCCTTGGATAGAGGTGAGGGAGGTGGTGTGGGCACAGGCCTAACCTACTCAACCTGTCCTCATGTGAAAATCCTTCCATACCTAGGATCATATTTTGTACAGCTTTAGCAGGACTCCCCTGTTTTTAATACTCTCTGCCCTTTATTTCCATTTGCCTTCCTAGCTAACTTGAATGCTGTTTTTTTGTGATTCATGCACAACGATCACCAAATCCCTTTGTGCCAAAGCTTTCCGCAGTCTTTCTCCATTTAAATAATACTCTGCTCTTCTACTCATTCTGTCAAAGTGAATAATCTCTCATTTTCTCATTTGCTTAAACTGTTTATATCCCTTTGTAGGCCCTGTCATCCTCACCATTCTCCGTCCCACCTATATTTGTGAGATCGACATACTTGATAATAGATTTGCCTCCCTCATTCAAATCTATTATATAATTGTGGCATTCAGTGTACTGGACTTCATCAGATCAGGGAATACAAAATGGGACTGGATTAGATCAGGGATGAATTCTTAGTAGCTACATACAGGGCAAGAACAGTGGTTTTGCACTGCTAAATGGAGACCTGATTATAGAGGGAATGTAGGACCTTTAAAATGGATGAAGCATTTATGTGAACAGCAGGAGGTAACCACAGAGATCAGTTTCAATTGATATTGCTGTAGACAGAACAAATACAGTTACACCCAAAACCACAAGGGTATAAGAACGTGAGCAGTGAGTGTAAGGTAGCTGCTACCTATCCAATATCTATGAAGTTGTCCATCTTTGCAGTTGTACCATCTATGTAACTGTCATACTTCTGCAATAAAGACTTAAAGAAGACATTGTGTAGTTCCCATACATGGTTATTTCTGTTATTGGGAAAAATGAATACCCAACAATAATGTTGTAAATAGTATATTGCCCTAGCACTGATACCTGTGGTATTCTTCTACTTTCATAGTCAGCCTAAAAATGACCCCTTTATTCCAACACCCTATTCTAACGCTAATGTGCTATCCTCAATGTTATGGGCTATTAAGTAGTCTTTTTTTGCAAGGTTTGTAGCTCAGGTTGAGGTTGTGTGTAGGTTTGCTCGCTGAGCTGTAGGTTTGATATCCAGATGTTTCATTACCTGGCTAGGTAACATCATCAGTGGTGACCTCCAAGTGAAGCGAAGCTGTTGTCTCCTGCTTTCTTTTTATATCTTTCTCCTGGATGGGGTTCCTGGGGTTTGTGGTGATGTCATTTCCTGTTCGTTTTCTGGAGGTGTTGATAGATGGTATCTAGATCTATGTATTTGTTTGTGGCATTGTGGTTGGAGTGCCAGGCCTCTAGGAATTCTCTGGCATGTCTTTGCTTAGCTTGGCCCAGGATAAATGTGTTGTCCCAGTTGAAATGGTGGTTTTTTTTCATCCGTGCGTAGGGCTACGAGGGAGAGAGGGTCATGTCTTTTTGTAGCTAGCTGGTGTTCGTGTATCCTGGTGGCTAACTTTCTTCCTGTTTGTCCTACGTAGTGTTTGTGGCAGTTCTTGCATGGAATTTTGTAGATGACGTTGGTTTTGTCCGTGGGTTGTACTGGGTCTTTTAAGTTTGTTAGTTTTTGTTTGAGAGTGTTGGTGGGTTTGTGTGCTACTAGAATTCCGAGGGGTCTTAGTAATCTGGCTGTCATTTCTGAAACTTCTTTGATGTATGGTAAGGTGGTTAGGGTTTCTGGCTGTGATTGGTCTGCTTGTCATGGTTTGTTCTTGAGGAATCTGCGCACTGTATTTTTTGAGTATCCGTTCTTCTTGAATA
>NC_057722.1:35927973-35952918 GCF_004010195.1 Chiloscyllium plagiosum | reverse complement strand
CGTTTGTGTGTGTTGGGATGGTTGCTGGTGTAGTTAAGTATTTGGTCAGTGTTTGTCGGTTTTCTGTATACGCAGGTTTTTAGTTCTCCGTTGTCCTTTCAACTGTGACGTCCAGGAATGCGAGTTTGTTGTCAGTTTCTTCCTCCTTCGTGAACTTTATGCCTGTGAGGGCGTTAATGATGTTAAATGTCTCTTCTATCTTGTTTCGTTTTGTGATGACAAAGGTGTCATCTACGTAGCGGACCCAGATTTTTGGTTTGATGGTTGGTAGGGCTGCTTGTTCTACTCTTTTCATTACCACTTCTGCTATGAATCTTGATCGCGGAGATCCCATGGGTGTGCCGTTGGTTTGTTTGTAGATCATGTTGTTGAAGGTGAAGTGGGTGGTGAGGTACAGGCCCACTAGTTTCCTGATGTTTTTGTTGGTAATGTTAAGTAATCTAATGTACGATATCTTGCCAAATACTTTTGGAAATTAAAATTTTACATCTTGTGGTTTCCCTTTACCTATTCTGCTTATTGAATTCTTTGAGATGGTAATAATATTGTCAGGCATGATTTACCCTTCAAAAAGCCATGCTGACTCTGCTTTCCGAAAATTTTGCTAGTGCATCCTTATTGTACATTATCCAAATGACAGATGTTAAGCTAACTGGCTTATAATTACCTTTTCTTTGTATCCTTCCCTTTTTGAGTAAGGGTTTATATTGGCTGCTAGAGTTCTCCAAATCTCGAGGACTTTTCCAGTATCCAAGGATTCTTGGAAGATTACCACCACACTCCACACCTACTTCCTTTAATATCCAAGGATGCAATCTATCAGGTCCCGGAGACTTATTGGCCTTTAGCCCCAATAGTTTCCCCAGCGATAGTTACTGTATTTATGTTCTCCTACCTTTTTCCCTTGATTTACTATTTTTGAGTGTCCTCCACCATATTGGCTAATGCAAAACATTTGTTCAACTCCTGTGTCATTTCCTGGTTCCATAGCTTCATTATCCAAGGAGCCTATATCACTTTGGCCCCTCTGTCCCATTTTATTTAAAGAAATGCTTACTGTTCATATTTATATGTGGAATTCTCTTCCCGAAAAAGCAGTGAAAACTGGGATATTGCATTTATTCAAGGTACAGTTAAATAGATTTCGAAAAGTAGAAGAGTCAAAGTTTATGATGGCAGACAAGAAGTGAAAGTTACCATGGTCCACTGCTCACTTATCAGAGGTGAATGGTGAGTTGAACTGGACAGTCAATACACCTCAGGCAATGGACAGGTTGAAAAAGCAGAGCTTTCATAGTGATCTCAGCAGTATGAAAATTGAAGCGGTGCAGTGGAATCTCTACAATGCAAACCAACCATCAATCCAACTGAACTAAGTTAGAAACATGGCATTGAGATGACAACCAGGTCAACTATGAACCTTTCAAAGACCGGAGCAGGCTCAAATGAGTTTCTTTCTCTGTTAGATCCTTTGTTTGTCCTCAATTACTGTTGCCATCCGAAGTTTTTATACTGAAACTGCACACAGATTCTATGACATTGAAATGCATGGAAGTGAACAATTATAACACTGTAAAGGCCAAAAGTAACCAGTGACACTTAAAAGCATAATCGGCACTGCAGGTAAAATGCTAACTTTAGTAAAATTATGCTTTTGTTAATGACAAGAATTTTCAATGTTCTTCAATTAGAATATCCGAAAACTATTTTAGCTCAAGAGCTTTTCAAAGAAATTCAAGATTGAAAGCTGAACAATTTTAAAATCAAATCTTCAAAACTTTACCTGATAGAGTGACAATTCCAGTTGGTTGAGATTGAGAACGTAGATATGTGTTGCAAAATTCTGCTGATTCCAATGCCAAGAAGAGTACGTTACCCAGAAAGTACCCTGCTGTCTGTCCAACTGAATTGCAAGTAGAAGCAAGTCCTACATTTTCTTTGGATAGCATAGTCAATGCCCAGCCATCCACTGCTATATCCTGAGTGGCAGCCAGAAATCCAAATATAAAGAACACAACTGTAAGTTTAACAATATCGGGGCTAGTATGTTCATCACTCTTCAATAATTCATCCACTTCAAATGACAGACAAAGCATAAAAAGGCCCAAAAAATACTGAGTTGGCACCAACCAAGATTTCCTCCGCCCAAAGGTTGGAAAATATGCAGCATCCACTAAGGGTGCCCACAGTAGTTTTAGACTGAAAGGCCAAAACACAAAGCTATAAATAGCTTGGTCCGAATAACTAACGTTTTTGCTTTGTAGTATAAGTGGGATGCTCCCAGCCAAGCCAAGTGGAATTCCTTGCAGGACATAAAGGAATAAGAGCAATAAAATGTTATTGAAATCATTTGTAAGGACTACTTTATGATCAGGTTCCGATAATCCATTGTCATTGTTTTCTAAAAAGCTTTTGTTTTCATCTACTTCCAAATTGGTTTCATGGCTCCACATATCATTTTGTGGGTGCCAAGCTTCAATGGGATCATGAACACGTTGTCTGCTGCGTTCTTTGGGTATATCTGATGACGGCATGTCAGATCTGAAGACTTGGCTCAGTTCTTCAATCAATACATCACATATGGATCCTAAAAACAAAAATAGTCAGGAAAATGTTTCAAGTTTCAGTAAAAAATGTTGTTCATAATGAGCAGTCGAATGTTTCTGGAAGCACTTTACTTAGATAACAGATTTTTTGCATGTTAAAGAGCAATTTACTTTCTAATTTAGATATTTTAAATGACATCATAAAAATTTCCCTCATCGGCACTTAATAGCCTGTGTCATGAAAACATTTCTGCAGCCTCTGTGTAATGTTTTAATTTCTGTATGCTATTTGAATTGTAGCCCCACTACAGTAAACTTAATTGCTGAATTTCAAACTGTTTCTAAATTAAAACGCACAGAAAGCACAAATGATCAAACTCATTTTATTTAGAATTCTCAATAACCAGGAAGAATCAACTATCAACACCTTTGAACACATTTCCATCAGAACTGACTTTGAATCCATGTCTCAAGAAGAGAAAAGAATAGAACAAAGTTGTTCAACACTGGTATTTAAAAGTTTTTAACACATACTTGTTACCATGACTTGTTGAGACCTGAATCATACTTATGGACTGCAATATCTGCAATCATGATTTCTTTGTTGAGTTAGGTGGCACTACCAAAGAATTGCTATTGTTAACTTAAACAATTTAACTCTTATGGCTTTAGCTGTATGACATTTTTTAAAATAAAAATTCCCATGTTACTTAAAAATCTTGGAAACAGTATAAATTACAATCATGTAAATAATGATGAAGTAACTTGTTTGTTAATGGAATTCTTTTAAAAATCAAAGACTGAACTAAATTTGCAAACATCACTGGAGTAATAAGTTGTATATCATCTGGATCCAATATTTTGTACCTGCTAGTAGCACACAATAGACAACTCCACACAACAATTGTAAAAGTAAAATTTTAATAGTGTCAGAAGCACAAAGAAAGGAGCAAGCTGCAAATACGGAAAATGGTAATGTGTATCTGGAGGCTTAAGATGCATCGATATGTGAGGTACCATAGGAGAGTGGAGGAGGTTTGTTAGTTTAAATGCCAAAGTGATAAATTTGCATTTCATTCTCAGGGATTCCTCCTGAAAATAAAGAAATGTAAGGGGCTTCAGATTATACATTCTCTAAAAGTATCAAAAGATGCTGGGATCCAAGAACCCTTTGAATCAGTTTTCCAAACAAAAATTATGTATTGTGGCTGGTATGCCTCCAAGCAATGGAGAGTTTGCCCCTTCATCACCATTATTTCCAGTTTTGCTCAGGTTCCTTGATGCGCCACTGTGTCGACTATGCCCTTGATGTCACGATCTGTCACTCACCTCACCTGCAGAAGTCAGCTCTTCTATCCATGTTTGAACCAAGCTATAGTGAGGCAAGGAGCAGATTGGCCCTGATGTAACCCAAACTCAGCATCACTAAGCAGGTTATTGCTGAGTAGGTATTAATTGATAGCACTATTGATGACACCTTCCATCACTTTACCAATGATGGATAATAGACTGATGGGGCAGTAATTGGCCAGTTGGATTTGTTCTGCTTTTTGTGCACAGGGCATACCTGGACAATTTTCCATATTGTCAGGTAGATGCCAGTGTTGTAGCTGTACTTTATGACCTTCGCTAAGGGAGCAGCAAGTTCTGGTCTTTGCATGGCACTTGAGTGGCATGAATGTGCCTTGCCACATTTCAGGTCAAACTTGGATATTGTCCTACCTTTGAGCATAATTTGATTTATTATCAAGGAGTTGCAAATGGCCTCATTGCTGAGCAGGTGTTACTTGATAGCACTTTGATGATATATTCCATTGCTTTTCTGATGATCAAGAGTAGACGGATGGGGTGTTAATTGGCTAGGTTAGATTTGTCCTGATTTTTGTGTACAAGACATACATGAGCTATTTCCCATGTTGTCAGGTAGATGCAGACACAACTTGGCTAAGAAAACAGCAAGTTCTGTGGCACATGTTTCAATACCCTTGCCAAAATGTTGTCAGGATCCATAGCCTTTGCAATATCCAGAGCCTCCAACTGTTTCATGTGGAATTAATCAAATTGGCTGAAAACTGGAATTTGTGATGCTGATATTTCTGGAGGACACCGAGATGAATCATCCAATCAGCATATCCTGCTGAAGATTGCTGCAAATTTTCAACCTCATCTTTTATATTCATTTGCTGAGCTTGCTTATATCGGCCATGTCTATGCAGGCTAGCTTATTCCAGTGACAAGACTTCCTTTGGCAGTCTGGAGGAAACAGCATTCCCTGCTGCACAGGACATTGGTTAGGCCACTGTTGGAATATTGTGTGCAATTCTGGTCTCCTTCCTATTGGAAAGATGTTGTGAAACTTGAAAGAGTTCAGAAAAGATTTACAAGGATGTTGCCAGGGTTGGAAGATTTGAACTAAAGGGAGAGGCTGAACAGACTGGGGCTGTTTTCCCTGGAGCGCCAGAGGCTGAGGGGTGACCTTATAGAGGTTTACAAAATTATGAGGGGCATGGATAGGGTAAATAGACAAAGTATTTTCCCTGGGGTGGGGGAGTCCAGAACTAGAGGGCATAGGTTTAGGGTGAGAGAGGAAAGATATAAAAGAGATCTAAGAGGCAACTTTTTCACGCAGAGGGTGGTACGTGTTTGGAATGAGCTGCCAGAGAAAGTGGTGGAGGCTGTACAATTGCAACATTTAAGAAGCATTTGGATGGGTATATGAATAGGAAGGGTTTGGAGGGATATGGGCCGGGTGCTGGCAGATGGGACTAGATTGGGTTGGGATATCTGGTCGGCATGGTCTGGTTGGACTGAAGGGTCTGTTTCCATGCTGTATATCTCTATGACTCTATCACCTGCTCTTCTTGACTGGAGCCCATAGAATTCTTTGGCAAAAAGTTTAAGAGGGAAGAGATGAGAGAAGAGTAACTATGGTTAGGTACATGAACCTTCAACAGGAATTTGGTAAAGTACATCAACTTGTTAACCAAATTAAAGTCCATTAGATACAAGGACCGATTATTGGGTGGATGAAAAATCTTAGTGAAAAGCAAAGAGGGATATAAAAGCTCTTCATCAGATTTAAGGAAAGTATGCAATCATGTTCCTCAAGGGTCAGTATTAGAAATACTCCACTTTCTGATAACGTATTATTGACCTTGATTTAGATACAGAAGGCATCAGTTCAAGGTGTGCAGAGGCCATGTACTCAAATGTAAAATACAAGGAGAATTAATAGATTTCAGGAAGACTTGGATATTCTGATGAAATTAGGAGGTAAAATTCAAAGCAAAGCAGTGCAAAGTAATCTTGGCAGGAAGAATGAGTAAAGGCAATACAAACCAAACTATATTCCTTTAAAAGATGTGCAAAAACAGATTGGTCAGGAAGTGTTACATTTACAGTTTATTTGAAGGTGGCAGTAGGGAAGCTAAAATGGGATTAAATAGATTTTTGGCTTTATTAAGAGAGGCATAACGCAAGGAAATTATTCCCATAGATCATCATTTAGATCCCAGATGTAGCACTATGACAAAATCTGGGCACTTTATGGATTTCAAAGCTTAGAGGGAGCAGTGTGGAGCCATTTACTAAGGTACAGGTAGCGTCAAGGATGAAAAAGTTCAGTTATGGAAAGATAGATCTCAGAAAGTGGGGTTATGTTCAAATAAGCATGCCAAAGAAAAATTTGATGAAGCTTATCAAAATCTTGAAGTGTTTTGATAAATAGTCACTTGATAGTACGGAACTGGAGTATTGCTGAAATAAATCTTTTCATCTTGTACTTATCAATACAAATTTCATATTTGTATTTTAATTCAGATGAATACAAGTTTAATAACTTCAACAGCATGCCTTTTCTTCAGCAATATTCAAGTTTCAGTAATAAAAACATCCCAGAGGCAGAGGGTCAGAGGTCATAGTTTAATGTAATTAGTAAAAAGAATCAGAAGATACGCAAGTAAAAAACACAAATTGCAATAATCTGGAACATACTACCTGAAAGGGAGCATATTGAAGTTGAAATAAATTTAGAATAACTCTGAAAAGGAAATTATTTATCTAATCAAAAAAATTGCCCAGCAGTGGGGATAGAACAGGGCTGTGAACTAATCATACTTAATAAGGAATGATTCCAAATAAATCAAGTCAGCCAAAACCACCTTAATGTCAAAAAGTGTGGCACTGGAAAAGCAGCCACATTTTTCGGTCTGATCTCCAGTATCTGCAGTCCTCACTTTCTCCTAAAACTACCTGAAATAAATGTATCTGAAATAGCATCAGTTTGCAATAAGCAGCAACTTATTTTAAAGTTTTACTGAAGCATTCAATTATAATAAATTGCAAAAACAACTTTGAGCAAATCATAAACAATACCCAATCTCCAGTTATGTTTGAGTAGTCAATTTCTTATGCAATAAATAAGGACAATGAACTTCAGAATATAACGTAAACATATTTTATACTGCTGATACTAGCACATACAGTAAACAGTTACTGTAACTCGGTTGAACCGCAATGCAGTGATGCCAAAAGCACGATTACAATACCTGCACAAACAGCTTACGATGAAGGTCCCTCAGTCGCAATCTTACCACTCACCTGGAGCATGGTAACCCTCAGATTAAACTACGATCAATAGCCTCATCGTAAAGAGAGAGCAGGCCTATGATGCTGATAGGTTGTGGTGAATTTACTTTACCAGCATGTATGTACATGCAGTAATTTTACTTGCATGCTTTTGAACATCTTACATTCAAAATGTAACCTAATATAAGCATTACTTTAGTTGAAAAAATGCAATGAATTTTAATTAACGTCCAAGATCAGGGATTATGTGATTAGAACATTTCGACAGCCAAATTTCTGGATTATGTTACAAAATTTCACTTTTGCAGCATAAAATCTTTGAAAACAATGCACTGCACTAAACTGCTTCAGAGTTCTACCAGAGGAGCAGCGACGAAGGAAAGTACTGTACACCAGGCCTCTCTCAGACAATATCTAATAACGCAAGGTCAAACAAATTTGTCTTTTTAAAAACAAATACTAGGCAGCCTTAGTGTGGCGGATCAAAAGCTAGAGCAAGGCCCAAACTCCTCGGCCAGTGGCAACGGTTTCATTGCCAGAATCAGTTCCGTGTATCGGACGAGAAATGGACTTTAGCATCAGGTCCTCATGAAGACAAGCTGCAGTCTGGTACCAGGCCAAACCCAGTCGCAATCGAGCGAACAGAGGCGCTTACACACTGACCTCAGCGTTCACATTCCTCCGAGAAAAGCGGCAAACCTCTGATCGGAGACATGTACTACTCCATCACTTGATCCCAACTACCGGCGACTCCAAAGTAAACTGTCCTCACCTGCTGCTGCCTGGTTCCTGATCCGGAATGCCGGATACAATCAACCAGCTCCTCCCACAACCGGCGGTGGCGCAGCACTGACGTGGCTCATCCTAACGGGCTTATCACCCACTGGAGCCTCAGTAACTTTACTCCCAGCCTCCTGGAGCTTCGGGAATCTCACTCGCAGACTCCTGGAACCTCACCCACAAATTGCTAAAGCCTGGGGAACCTCACCAACGGGCTACTGGAGTATGGGAACCTCAATCACAGACTGCTGGAGTCTGGAGAACCTCATCCATCGGCAACTGGAGCCTTGGGAAACCCCACCAACAGACTATTGGAGCCTGGGGAACCTTACCAACAAGCTGTTGGAACCTGGGAAACTTGCTCACAGATTGCAGGAGCCAGGAAATCTTCCCCCAGAGACTGCAGGACACAGGGGAACTCCACCTACAGACTGGTATTGACGTGGGAACCTCACCCACAGGCTGCTGGAGTATTGGGAACTCATCCATACTGTTGAATATACAGGATTCTCACTGAGAAGCTGCTGGAGACAGCAGAACATCACCCACAGGCTGCAGGAGATAGCACAACCTCAACCCAAGGCTGCTGAAGACAAGGGAACCTCACCCACAGACTACTGGAACCTGGGGAACCTTGCCCACAGTTGGCTGGAGAGAGCACAACCTCACCCACAGGCTACTGGAGACTACGTAACCTCACCCACAAGCTGCTGGAGACAAGGGAACCTCACCAACAGGCTGTTGAAGCCTTAGGATCTTCATTCCCAGGCTGTTGGAGACATCAGAACCATGCTGCTGGAGTCAAGGTAACCTCACCTAAAGGTTAATAGACGTTTCGGGCATAAGCCTTTCCTCATTCCTGAAGAAGGGCTTATGCCCGAAACGTCGATTCTCCTGTTCCTTGGATGCTGCTTTTCCAGCAACACATTTTCAGCTCTGATCTCCAGCATCTGCAACCCTCACTTTCTCTCACCTAAAGGTTACTGAAGCCTGGGGGAACTTCACCTGTAGGTGATTGAAGCCTTTTTCACAGGATGTTGGAGCCTGAGGAACCTCTCACAATTGTCTGCTGGAGACTGAGGAACCTCCCTCAGAGGCTACTGGAGACAGGGAACTTCACCCACAGGCTGTTGGAGCCTGAGGAAAATTGCCAATAGGCTGTTGGAGCCTGGGGAATCTTCATCACAGGATAATGGAGCCTGACGAACCTTGCCAGTAGGTTGTTGAAACCTCAGAAAACTCACCCACAGTCTGCGAGAGACAAGAGGAACCTCCCCCACATGCTGTTGGAGACAGGGAGTGTCATCCCCAAGCCGTTTGAGGCAGCAGAACCTCACCCCAAACTGCTGGAGACAGAGAACGTCACCTCTCTCCACAGGCTGATGAGATGCGAAATTTTACTGGAAAGGCTGCTTGAAGGTAGGGGAGCCTCACTCTGGCTGTTGCATCCTGGAGAACCCCACATACAGGCTGGTGGAACCTGAGGAATCTCTCCCACAACTGGTGGTGTTAGGGAAACCTTACCCATAACCTGTTAGTGACAGACCAGCCTTCACTCACCAAGAGTGATGTAATGGTAACATCACAGGACTAGCAATCCATCAAAGTTTCACCTACACTTCCACAAATGTCATATGTTGCATCTGTTGCTCCCGATGCAGTCTCCTTTACACTGGGGAGACTGGACGCCTTCTCGCAAAGCGCTTCAGGGAACATCTCCGGGACACCCGCAACAATCAACCCCAGTTCCAAACTTCCAGCTCAGCACCATCCTCATGACCTGTCCTACCTGTCAATCTTCCTCCCCAACTATCCACTCCACCCTCCTCTCCCACCTATCACCTTTACCCCTTCCTCCATCACTTATTGCACTCTCTACTACCTTCTCCCCAGCCCCACTCCCTCCCATTTATCTCTCCACCCCCAAGGCTTCCAGCCTCATTCCTGAAGAAGGGCTCCTGCCCGAAATGTCAATTTTCCTGCTCCTCGGATGCTGCCTGACCTGCTGTGCTTTTCCAACACCACTCTAATCTCCAGAATCTACAGTCCTCACTTTCGCCTAGTTGATTTTAACCTTACTGCGAATCCTCTTGCAAGGATGCCGACCTTGAAGAAGTTCTCCTCCTCTCGCTTCAAAGATCTCAGTGAGTCTGTCTCTCACTGCAACCCCCAAGTTGTTTCCTCTGCCTTGAAGTTCTTCAACCATGTCCTGAAACAGACTCGCTATCACAGCCACATCTCCTTCCTCAATGCCTGCCTCCACAACCAACTGATCCCACATGGACTCCAGACTACATTCAGACCAGCACATTTTGGATCCAAACAGGACAACCAGTACAGACAACAAATTCAAAACCACCAGCAACGGTTCTCCTTCCGGATCCTCTGCTCCACACTTGCAGCCATGCGCCACCACCTAACCTCTCTACAGTCAGCTATGCCTCAACTGAGGGTCACACTCTCTCAGAACTACAAAGGATCCCTTCTGTACTATATGCTAAGAAGAATTCGTACACTCAACAAACAGTATTGCTACACCATTTGAAACATCAAAAATTGTAAGTACACAAACTTATATACCCACCTCCATGACCAACGCTCCTCGAACATTCCAGAAGCTTCCCTCAGCCTCGGGAACTGCTTGGCTGCCAGCCTCGAGGACAGCGATTGATGACTCACTTCCGCCCCCATCAACGGTCAGCTTGCAGCCATGGCCGCCAGCCAGACAACAGCCACCAAAACCGCCAGACAACCAACAGCCACCGCAATTGCCATAAGATCCGCCACCGCTGGGACCAATGCAAGGCCTAACTGAGAATACACTTCCACCCCTCTTGTTGCTGCCGCCACAGCCACTTCTGCCTCCTCTGACATCAGCCACACCATGCATCCCACAACTTCTGACCCCTTCACAACCACTACCGCGGCCACTTCTGCCCCCTACGAAGTCACCCACTTCCGCGCGTTTCGTCACTTCTGCTGCCCCCCACCCCACCCCCCCCTCCCACATCACCACTGACACCATGCATTCTGTAACTTATGGCTGCTTCTACAGCGAATTCCACCCCTAAAGACTTCACCTACACCACGCCTAGTGTCATCATCCCCTAGTACCCCAAGGGGATTGGCATCTCTGCCAATGACTCCTCCCCCAAACCTCCTACCACCACGCCCACTCCAGTTACAGTCTCCGCCCCCACTCCCAACTCCACACCAATACCAGATCCCAGCTCTCAGCGTTGCTGAGTTTTCACTATTCCCCCTAGACCTCCCCCTCACTGAGGATGAATGATCAGTCTTCAATAAAGGCCTTCAGCCCCCTCCGTCCACGCATCAACGAATTCAATACGTGTCGTGGGGTCGAACAGTTCTTCCTCCGCCTCCGAGGTTACTTTTTCAAACAAGACTCCCGCCCACCCTCTGAGGACGCCTTCTCCCACCTCCAACACACTCCATCCACCTGGACACCCCGTGCTGGTCTATTACCCGACCTCGATCTCTTCATTTCCAACTGTCACTAGGACATTAACTGCCTCAACCTGTCTACCCCTCCCCCACTCCAACCTCTCGCCCTCACAAAACACAGCCCTCCATTCCAATCCCAACCTCACCATCAAACCAGCGGATAAAGGGGGTGCACTGGTATTTTGGCGCACTGACCTCTACAGTGCTGAAGCAAGGCGCTAACTTGAAGACACCTCCTTCTACCGCCCCCTCAACTCCCCTATCACCAAACCATCATCTCCCAGACTATACACAACCTCATCACCTCAGGAGATCTCCCACCCACAGCTTCCAACCTCAAAGTTTGGGAACCCTGCACCACCTGATTCTACCTCCTTACCAAGATTCACAAGCCTAACTACCCTGGCCAATCTATCGTCTCAGCCTGCTCCTGCCCAACCAAACTCATCTCCACCTACCTCAATACTGTCCTATCCCCCCAGTCCAGGATCTCCCCACATATGTTTGGGACACCACCCACGCCCTCCAACTCCTCCAAGACTTCTGTTTCCCTGTACCCCAATGCCTCATCTTCACCATGGATATCCAGTCCCTCTACACCTCCATTTGCCATGACCAGGGCTTCCAAGCCCTCCGTCTGTTCCTCTCCTGATGTCCCCACCAGTACCCTTTCACCGGCGCACTCACTCGTTTGGTTGAACTGTTCTCACCCTCAACAATTTCTCTTTTGAATCCTCCCACTTCCTCCAGACAAAAGGGGTAGCCATGGGCACCCACATCCGCCCCAGCTATGCCTGTCTCTTTGTCAGCTACATAGAACAGTCCATCTTCCGTTGTTACACCGGCACCACTCCCCACTTTTTCCTCCACTACACTGATGACTGCATCGGCGCCACCTCGTGGTCCCATGAGGCGATTGAGCTGTTCATCAATTTCACCAAAAAATTCCACCCTGACCTTAAATTCACATGGACCATCTCTGACACCTCCCTCCCCTTCCTGGACCTCTCAATCTCCATCAATGACGACCGACTCAACACCAACATTTTTTACAAGCCCACCGATTCCCACAGTTACCTGGATTACACCTCCTCCCGCCCTATCTCCTGCAAAAATGCCATCCCTATTCCCAATTCCTCTGCCTCCGCCGTATTTGCTCCCAGGAGGACCAGTTCCACCACAGAACACACCAGATGGCCTCCTTCTTTAAAGACTGTAATTTCCCCTCCTATGTGGTTTAAGATGTCCTCCAACACATCTCATTCATGTCCTGCATCTCCGCCTTCAAACCCCAACTCTCCAACTGCAATAGGGACAGAACCCCCGGTCCTAACCTTCCACACCACCAGCCTCAGCATTATCCGCATCATCCACCAATATTTCTGCCACCTACAACTGGATCCCACCACCAGGGATATATTTCACTCCCCACCCCTATCCACTTTCCTCAAAGACCATTCCCTCTGTGACTACCTGGTCAATTCCACCTTCCCCTGTTCTCCCCCCTCCCCTTCCCTGCCACCACAGGAATTGCAAAACCTGTGCCCACACCTCCCCACTCACCTCCATCCAAGGCCCCAAAGAAGCCTTCCACATCATCAAAGTTTCACCTTCACTTCCACAAATGTCATTTATTGTATCTCTTGCTCCTGATGCGATCTCCTTTAC
This sequence comes from Chiloscyllium plagiosum, assembly GCF_004010195.1. NCBI lineage: Eukaryota > Metazoa > Chordata > Chondrichthyes > Orectolobiformes > Hemiscylliidae > Chiloscyllium > Chiloscyllium plagiosum. The sequence continues at coordinate 35,939,872 of NC_057722.1, read as the reverse complement.
ACTGGGGAAACTGGATGCCTTCTTGCAGAGTGCTTCAGAAAGCATCTCCGGGGCACCCACACCAATCAACCACACTACCCCGTGGCTGAACATTTCAACTCCCCCTCCCAGTGTGCTGAGGACACACAGGTCCTGGGCCTCCTCCACCGCCACTCGCTCACCACCCGATGCCTGGAGGAAGAACGCCTCATCTTCCTCCTCAGAAACCTTCAACCTCATGGCATCAATGTGGACTTCATCAATTTCCTCATTTCTCCTCCCCCCACCTTACCCCAGTTCCAAACTTCCAGCTCAGCATCCTCACCACCAGTCAATCGTCCTTCCCACCTATCCACTCCACCCTCCTCTCCGACCTATCACCTTTACCCCTTCCTCCATCCACCTATTGCACTCTCTACTACTTTCTCCCCAGCCCCACCCCTACCATTTATCTCTCCATCCCTGAGGCTTTAGCCCCATTCCTGATGAAGGGCTCCTGACCAAAACGTTGATTTTCCTGCTCCTCAGATGCTGCCTGACCAACACCACTTTTCCAACACCACTCAAATCTTGACTCTAATCAACAACATCTGCAGTCCTCACTTTCGCCTCGCAATCCAGTGCTCTTGGCTAATGATCTGAGGTCACAGGTTCAAAACCAACCATGATTTCTCATGGAATTTTAATTCAATAAATCTGAAATCAAATGTTAGTCATAGTAGCTGTCGCATCTTTGAAGGAAATAACCTTATCTGGTCTGGTTTATATGTGATCCTAGAACCAAAGCAATGTAGTTGCCTCCTAATATTCTCTTAAAATGGCTTGAAATCAGTTTATTTCTGATGAAAGGCTTTTGCCCGAAACGTCGATTTTACTGCTCCTCGGATGCTGCCTGAACTGCTGTGCTCTTCCAGCACCACTAATCCAGAATCTGGTTTCCAGCATCTGCAGTCATTGTTTTTACCTAGTTGAAATCTGTTCAGTTTTATTAAACAACTACAGAAATGTCAAACAGCAATGAAACTGGACTGACCACTTAAAGACACCATAGGCAACAGGAATGACAATGTTACACGTAAAACTATATAATTAATTTAGACTTGACTGTTGGAGGATGATTAGTAAATTCACAGATGGTATGAAAATTGGTGGATTGTAAATAGTGAGGAGGGTAGCCTGAGATTACGGGAAAACATTTATGCCAGTCAGATGGGCTGACCAGTGGCAAATGGAATTCAGTCTGGGTAACTGTGAGGTAATATACTTGGACAGGACAAACAAGGCAAAGGAATACATGATAAAGATGACTGAGGGGTACTGAGATCATAAGGACCTTGATGTGCATGACCATTGGTCCGTAGAAAGACAGATAAATAAAATGGTTAAGAAGGCAAATGAGATACTTTCCTTTATTGGGCAAGGAATGGAATTTAACAGGAAGATTATGCAGGAACAGTATAAAATGTTGGTTAGGCCACAGCTAGAATATTGTGTGCACTTTGGGAATCCACATTGTAGGAGAGGATGTAGAGGAGATTTAGCATGATGTTGCGTGGGCTGGAGAATTTGAGTTATAAAGAAAGAATGGACAGATTGGAGTTGTTTTCCTTGGACAGAGAAGACTGAGGGGGGCATGATTGAGAAGAACAAGGACAGCAAATACTTGGAAATGTCACTGCCTGCAAGCTCCCCTCCAAGCCACTCACCATCTTGAATTGAAACACATTGACATTCCTTCAAGGTCTCAGAGTGAAAATCCTGGAACTCCCTTACAGAATTGCACCTACATCTAATGGACTGCAGTAATTCAAGAAGGCTAACCACTATCTTCTCAAGTGCACCCAATAAACGCTGGTCTAACCAATGAAGCCCACATCCCATGAATTAATTAAAATAATAATGCTATTTCCTGTCCTCAAGAAGTAACCTAAATCCAATCCAGCCAGCTCCCACCCCATAAGTCTACTCCTCTGTCATTAAAATGACTGAAGTTGTAGTTGATAGTGTTATCAAGCAGTATTTTAGCAGCAATAACCTACCCACTGATTCTTATTTTGGGTGCTACCAAGGTCACTCGGCCAAATGTGGACAGAAGACATGGACCCAAGAGACGAGGTAAGAGTGACTGCATTTCACATCAAAGTAGCATGTGATTGAGTCTGGCATCAAGGAACCTGAGCAAAACTGGACTCAAAAGGAATTGGGAGGAACATTTTCCACTGGTTGGAATCATATCCAGCACAAAGTAAAATAATTGTGGTTGTGGGAAGTCAATCATCTAAGTCCCAGAGTATCACTGCAGGATTTACTCAGGATAGCATCCTATGCACAATCATCTTCAGCTGCTTCATTAATGTTCTTCCCACTATGATAAGGCCAGAAATGGTGACGTTTGCTAACGATTACATCATTTTCAATTCTGTTTTTAACTCCTTTAATAGAAGGAGACAGAATGCCTAGACATTTATGCTTAGAGAGGACAGGGCAACTTGTATAAATCAATGCAGCCTTGATCAAGAGTACGTGGACCATATTATGAGCCTGACTGATAATCTTAAATTGGTGTTTAGTGTAATTTTGGCACAGTCAGAGAATTCACCTGAGATTTGCAAGCAAATGCTGGTTATCTATGGTTAGTACTCCGCTCGTTGTGGTATTTGGTATTCTTGTATCTGTCCTGATGATTGCAAGAGAAAAAGCTTCAATAAGATGGGTGAAATCTTCCCAGTCCCTGAATAGTGTTGACAATGCGAAGTCATTTGGGAAAACATGGCGACATCGGAAAAATAACATTAATTTTTTCACAGGATGTGGGCATTGCTGGCTAGGACATTTATTGCTCATCCTTAATTAGTTGGAGGGTAGTTAATCATGGCTAGCAACAAAAAGAAAGTCAGACTTTACACCCAGAGTTTTAATGGGTGAGATGAAAATCTTTCTTACGAGCAGTACAGTCAGTCAAGGACATCAGCTCAGTCCATGTACTTTGACATGGTCATCTGGCCACTTGACTAGGTAGGGCCAGGGATTCCAAATCATTATTGTCTGTGAAGTGGGTCATAGTCAGTCCTGCAGTCCATTGCAAGCAAAACAAATATTAAATACTATCTTGGATAGCCATCTGTAAAACTCAGATTCCGTGTAACTTAAAAATGAATTAGCAGGAAAATTGCTGTAGATTATGAACTGTATAATATACACTCAATGGCAGATAAAACAATGAAAGATCTTATGGATTATTTCAGCGGTCTACTGAACATAAACATCATCACAAAGTCCTTCAAAACTCTAATCTTCACAAAGAATTTCTGTTCCTTTTTTTCTAGGATTTTGCCTGATCCTCACCTGAAACCAGTGCAAAACTTAACCAGGTTCCACAAGCACAGTATTCACCAAAAATGACATCCATTTGTAGAACCTTCTCAACTCTGCTTCCAAAACTCTGGATGGCATAGATCCACCAATGTTATCTTAAAGTAATTGGTTACATCACCTGTATATTTGCTTATATTAAAATTGGATTGAATTGAATTTATTGTCACATATACCAAGGCACAGTGCAGTGAAAAGCTTTGCCTTGTGAGTGCAACAGGCAGATCACATAACTAAATAGCATAGATAAGCAATTAATAGATAATAGGTAAATAATAAGATTCTGGATCAAGCTTGTTTTTTGTTCCACTTGCCTGCATTGCCTTGTTAAAATCAACTTCTGACTTCAAATTGTTTTGCCTCTTTATATATTCCAATCAATTTCAGATTATGCAGAATTTTTGCTACATTTTAAGTTTTAATGTTAATTTCCTTAAAAACTGGAAGGATCAGTTTTCTTTCTCAGCAGCTTACACCTGCATCTAGTTTCTATGTTTCCATGTCTACACGTTGTAGGAACCATAGCCACTAAAGAAAAGTGTTCACAATAGGTATCGCGTTTATTGCTGTGAAATTATGCAGTAATTCTGGTAAACCTGTTTTTTTAAAAACTTATTTTTTCTTATAGTTCACAGTTTTTAAAAACATAGCTATAAAAAGACACGGTTCTTAAAGCATTCACTTATTTCCCCTTATGACTTGATTAGTAAAATCCTCAAATACTGTGTCAGATTTGTCAAGAATAATTTCTGTTTCATTAATCCATGTTTATTTCGTCCAATCAGATAATTATTTCATAAATACTAAATAATCAGCAATGGATTCTAGTATATTCCACAGTACTGTTATTAAGCTAACAGATTTATGGTTCCATTTTCTCCCTCACTCCTTCTTTAAACATAGAACATAGACCAGTACAGCACAAGAACGGACTGTTTGGCCAATGATGTGTTGAACAGGACACCAAATGAAACCAATCCCTTCTGCCTGCCCTTGGTTCATATTCCACCATTCCTTGCAATATACATGTGCTTACCTAAAAGTCCCTTAAACACCTCTATCGTATCTGCCTCCACCACCACCTGTGGCAGCGCGTTCTAGACTCCTACCACATTCTGTGTTAAAAAAAAAAATTGCTTCTCTTGTCTCCTTTGAACGTGCCCCCGTCACCTTAAATGCATGCCCCCTAGTTTTAGACATTTCAAACATTTCGACTTTGGGGAAAAAGATCCTTACTGTCAATCATATCTATGCACTTCATAATTTTATAGACTTCTATCAAGTCTCCACTCAGCCTCCGCTACTTGAGAAAACAACAAGAGTTTTTCTAGTCTTTCCTTGTAGCTTATGCCCACGAATCCAGGCAGCATACTGGTGAATCTTTTCTGTGCTCTTCCAAAGCCTTCACATCAAACCTGTAATGTTGCGACCACAAGTGAACACAATTACTCTGTAGTTTAGATCAGAGTGGTGTTGGCAAAGCACAGCAGGTCAGGCAGCACCCGAGGAGTGGGAAAATCGACGTTTTGGGCAAAAGCCCTTCATCAGGAAAGGGCTTTTGCCCGAAACGTCGATTTTCCTGCTCCTCGGGTGCTGCCTGACCTGCTGTGCTTTTCCAACACCACTCTGGTTTCCAGCATCTGCAGTCCTCACTTTTGTTTAGTACAATACTCTATAGGTGTGGCCTACCAAAGTCTTACAAAGCTGCAACATGACATCTGATCCTTTTACTCAGTTCCCTGACTAATAAAGACAAGCATGCCATACATCATCTTTACCACCCTATCTATTAAAGGAAGCAATGGATTTGAACCCCAAGATCCTTCTATACATCGATGCTGTTCAGAGTCCTGTCATTAACTGTGTACTTTTCCTGAACATTTGATTTCCCAAAGTGCAGCACCTCACATTTACCTGGATTAAAGTCCATTTGCTATTTCTCCGCACTGGATTTACATTAGAAGTTTTCTAATTTACAGGCACCATTGCAAATTAGTAGAATTTTGACAGATGATCAACAATGTATGCAGCATTTCTCTTTCAACACTCCAGGATGAAGGTCAATCCTGGGATTTATCAACTTTTAGTTCCATTAATTTTTCCAATACCTTTTTTTAAACAAACACGCTTTCACCTCCATGCTCTTACTACACCCTTGGAGCTTAATTTTTCAAGCTTACCTCTTAGCCCTTCCTCTGTGCAAAAAGATACAAAGTACTCTCTTTCACTTCTATTTCCTACTATAAATTCTCCTGTCCCTACTTGTGATGGATTCACATTTGTCTTTGTTAATCTTCTCCATTTCACAAAGCTATAGAAATTTTCATAATCTGTTTCCACGTTTCTTGCTATTTTACATGCATATTCCATTCCCTTGTTTTTTGTTAATTTCTTAGGCCTTCTTTACTGAATGCTGAAATTCTCAGTCTTCAGGCTTATAGCTCTTTTTTGGACAACTTGATAAGCCTCCTCCTTTGATCTAATGCTATCTTTAACTTTCATTGCCAAGTTCGCAAACATTTCTTATTGGGTATTTTAGTCTCGAAGGAATATGTTTTTGTTGAAAATCTCGTATTAATTCTTCAAATACTGGCTAGTGTCTATAGTAATTATTTTTCCAATCCACCATAGCCAACATCTTCCTCATGCCTTCATAACTGCTCTTGTTTCAATTTACAACTCTCACTTTCAGATTGAAGTACATATTTTTCAAACTTAACAGAAAATTCTATCATACAAGGTCACTATTTCCTAAAAGTTATTTTACAACAAAATTATTAATTAGCCTTTTCTTGTTGTATAATACTAGGTCTGAAATGGCCCGTGCCTTAGTTGTCGCTCCACAAAACTATCTTAACCTTCCAGGAAGTCCTCTCCCACAGTATTGTTGGTGATTTGATTTACCCAGTCTACTTGTACATTAAAGTTACTCATGATCACTGCATTGCCTTTGTTATAAGCACTTCTAATTTCCTGACTTAAACAATAGTCTATGATTTATTGCCACATATAGCTTGAAGACGCAGTGAAGACTGTTTTAAATTAGACACAGAAGTTAACATAGGTGAATACAACATAGGAACGGTCCCTTTGGCTCATGATATTGTACTGAACATGACACCAAATTTAACAGATCCCTTCTGCCTGCCTTTCGTCCATGTCCATTCATTCCTTGCATATCTATGTGCTTATCTAAAAGTCTGTTAAACACCCTATCGTATCTGCCTCCACCTCAACCACTAGCAGTGCATTCCAGTCTCGTATCACATGTCCTTTGAACTTTCCCCCTGTCACCTAAATGCATGCCCCCTAGTTTTAGACATTTCAACTTTGGGAAAAAGACTATCAATGCATCTCATAATTTTATAGACTTCTATCAAGTCTCCTCTCAGCCTCTGCCACTCCAGAGAAAACAACCTGAGCTTTTCCAGTCTCTCCTTATAGCTCATATCCTCCAAGCTGGGCAGCATTTTGGTAAACCTCTTTTGCACCCTGTCCAAAGCCTCTACATCCTTCCTTTAATGTGGTGAACAGAAGTGAATGCAATGCTGTAAATGCAGCCTAACCAAAGTCTTATAAAGCTGCAACATGACATCCTGACTCTTGTACTCTATACCTCAACCAATAAAGGCAAGCATGCCATACACCACCTTTACCATCCTATCTACTTGCATGGCCACTTTCAGTAGTGATGGACTTGAACCCCAAGATCCCTTTGTACAGAAATGTTTTTCAGGGTCCTGACATTAGCTGTATACTTTTCCTTAACATTTGATCTCCCAATCTGTAGCATCTCACACGTACTCGGATTAAATTCCATCTACCATTTCTTCGCCCATATCTGCAACTGATTTATATCCTGCTGTACCCTTTGACAACCTTCTACACTATATACAATTTCACTGATCTTTGTGTCATCTGAAAACTTACTAACTCACATTATCATCCAAATTATTTACATATAACACAAACAGCAGAAGTCCCAGTATAGTTTCACTAGTCACGGACCTCTAGCCTGAAAAAAACACCCTTGCACCACTACCCTCTGCCTTCTATGGGCAAGCTAATTCTGAATCCATTTGGCCAAGTTACCATTGATCCCATGCATCTTAATCTTCTGGATGAGCCTACAATGAGGTACCTTGTCGAAAGCCTTACTAAAATCCATGTAGACATCCACTGCTACGCCCTCATTGATCACTTCCTCCTCAAAATATTCAGTCAAGTTAGTAAGACATGACCTGCCTGCACAAAGCCATGTTGACTGTCCCTAATCAGACCATGTTTTTCCAAATGCAGGTAAATGCTATCCCTAAAAATTGTCTGCAATAGCTTCCTAACCACTAATGTGAGACTCACTTGTCTATAGTTTCCTGAATTGTGCCTCTTTCTTTCTTTGAATAGAGGAACAGCATTAGCTACTCGCCAGTCCTTCTGGACCACTTCGGTGGCTAAGGAAAACACAAAGATCTTGGTCAAGGCCCCAACAATCTCCTCTCCTGCCTCTCTTAATAACCTGGGTCAATACCATTGGGTCTTGGGGACCTATCCACCTTAATGCACTTAAAGACACCCAACGCCACTTGTATGCTCCACACAAATTTCACTATCTTCCATATCCTCTTGTGTTAAAACTGCCACAAAGTACTCATTTAGGATCTTACCCACATCCTCTGCCTCCAAGTGCAAATTCCCTCCTTTATCCTTGAGTGGTCCTATCTTTTCTCTAATGTATGCATAGAATGCCTTGGGATTCTCTTTAACTGTACTTGCCAAGATCATTTCATGCCTTGTTATTACTCTCCTATTTCCCTGTTTGAATTAATTCCTACTTTCCTTATTTTCCTCATAGGTCCTGTCCGAGTTTAGCTTTCTAAACCTTACATGTGCTTCTTTTCTCCTTTTGATTGAATTCACAATCTCTCTCCTTATCCAAGGGTCCCTCACCTTACCATCCTTATCCTTCCTCCTTACTGAACTCTCATCAGCAGGTCTTTAAACAATTCCCACATGTCAAATGTGGACTTGCCTGATAACAGTTCCACCCAATTAACTCTCCCCAGCTCCTGCTTAATACTGATGTAATTTGCCTTCCCCCAATTTAGTACTTTGCCACAAGTCTTGACTTACCCTTTATTCATAGCAATCTTAAAACTTAAGGAGTTATGATCTGGCACCATTTCAAGTTATAAAAAATATGAAAAAAAATTATTTAAATAAGACTTCATCTTCTGTTCAAATTAGGATCTTAAGCATGGCCTCAGGGACCAAGATGTTCTGGTCCCCAAGGAGTCCTGTTCAGGAATAGAAATGATGATGCCAATACCTCAGGAAATCCCAAGTCTGCTGCCATCACCACTTTGCCAACATTGTCAAGAATCCAGGCTCCGGGCCTACTGCCACCAGACATGCCTGCTCCGGGCATCACCATTGCCAGGAATTCATGTTTCAGGCCTACCGCTAACATGAATCTAGGCTCTGGGCACTGTCACCAAGAGTCCAGTCTATATCAATGCCATAGCCACCACCCCACCCTACCTACCATTCCGGCACCATCTTCAATCTAATATATTAATACACTGATCCTATCTCTTATTATTGGCACAACTCCACCCCGTTTCCTTTTTGCTTATCAATTCTAAATGCCAAGTATCCCTTAATATTTAATTTCTAGTTTTGGTCACTGTGCAGTCATGTATTTGTAATGGCAATTAAATCATACCTTTTTACAGCTACAAGCGTCATCAGATTATGAATGATGAATACCTCTGCTGTTCATCCGTATATATACCGATAGTTAATTCTGCCTTTTTAACAGTTATGTAATTTGACACTGCTTGAGTCTGATTTGTTTCTGTTATTTTCCATTTTTGTACAGCTTTTTAGAGGAAATTTCTCAACTCATCTGCTGTTTAAACCATTATCTGTGGCCTTTGTTACCTCTAAAGTTGAGTATTCCAATGCAGTCTTAGCTCCCCCCTTCCATGCTTGGTAAACTTGAGGTCACCATTAACTTCGCTACATTTATCTTAACTCCTAGCAAGTCCCATTTCCTATCACACCATGCTTGCTGATCTACATTGTTCTGCGGGTCAAGCAACACCTTGATGTTAAAATTCTCATCATTCCCAATAATTTGTGAAGGCTATACCAACAGTTGCTGATGTCTTAAAACCTAGAATTCCCTCCTTATATCTCTTTTCATCTGTACCCCATTTTCTTCCTTTAAAACATTTGTATAAATTTTTGTCTAAGATTCTGACCTAATATCTCCTTATGTGGCTCAGTGTCATATTATTTTATAATACTTCTGTAAAGCACCTTGGGATGTTACATGATGTTAAAGACTTAAGTTTCTATTGTAGGAAGGATACTAAAGCTTGATAGGAGATACCAATGAATAAGAACATAAGAAATAGGAGCAGAAGTAATCTAGGTAAAAATAATGACTGCAGATGCTGGAAACCAGATTCTGGATTAGTGGTGCTGGAAGAGCACAGCAGTTAAGGCAGCATCCGAGGAGCAGTAAAATCGACGTTTCGGGCAAAAGCCCTTCATCAGGAATAAAGGCAGAGTGCCTGAAGGGTGGAGAGATAAGCTAGAGGAGGGGATGCCCTGGGGTTGAAGTGTTCCGAGGCGGAAGATGAGGCGTTCTTCCTCCAGGCGTCTGGTGGTGAGGGAGCAGCGGTGAAGGAGGCCCAGGACCTCCATGTCCTCGGCAGAGTGGGAGGGGGAGTTGAAATGTTGGACCACAGGGAGGTATGGTTGATTGGTACGGGTGTCCCGGAGATGTTCCCTAAAGCGCTGTGCTAGGAGGCGTCCAGTCTCCCCAATGTCGAGGAGACCGCATCGCAGAAGTAATCTATCTGGCCCCTCAAGCTCCAACATTCATAAGATAATGGCTGATCCTTTCATGGACTCAGCTCCACTTTGCATCTGCTTGCCTGCTTACCATAGCCTTTAATTCCTTTACTGTTCAAAAATCTATCCATCTATGCCTTAAAAATATGCAATAGGGTAGCTTCAACTGCTTTACTAGGCAGGGAATTCCACAGATTCACAACCCTTTAGGTGAAGAAGTTTCTCCTCAATTCAGTCCTAAATCTGCTCCCCTTTATTTTGAGACTATGCCCTTTAGTTCTAGTTTCATCTGCCATGGAAACAACCTCCTTGTTTCAGTCTTATATATTGCCTTCTTAATTTTATGTTTCTATAAGATTCCCCCCTTATACTTCTAAGTTCCAATAACTATAGCCCCAGTCCACTCAATCTCTCCTCATAAGCTAACCCTCTGAACTCTGGAAGCAAACTAGTGAATCTCTTCTGCACCCTCTCCCGTGCCAGTACATCTTTTCTCAAGTAATGATTACAACAGGATCTTGACCAGTTGGGCCAATGGGCTGAGAAGTGGCAGACGGAGTTTAAATCAGATAAATGCGAGGTGGAGCATTTTGGGAAAGCAACTCTTAGCAGGACTTGTACAATTACTGGTAAGGTCCTAGGAAGTGTTGCTGACCAAAGAGAGCTTGGAGTGCAGGTTCATAGCTCCTTGAAAGTGAAGTCGCAGGTAGATAGAATAGTGAAGAAGGCGTTTTGTATGCTTTCCTTTATTGGTCAGAGTATTGAGTCCAGGTCATTTATAAAAATGACAAACAGCAGTGGTCCCAACACCAACCCTTGCGGTACACCGCTAGTAACTGGACACCAAGATGAATATGTTCCATCAACTACAACCCTCTGTTTCCTTTCAGCAAGCCAATTACTGATCCAAACTGCTATGTCTCGCACAATCCCATTCCTCTGCATTTTGTATAATAGCCTACAGTGGGGAATCTTATCAAACGCCTTGCTGAAATCCATATACACCACATCAACCTGTTTGGTCACTTTATCAAAAAACTCAATAAGATTCGTTAGGCATGACCGACCCTTCATAAAACCGTGCTGACTGTCCCTGATCGGATTATTCTTTTCTAGATGGTTATAAATCCTATCTCTTATAACCTTTTCCAACACTTTACCAACAACTGAAGTGAGACTCACTGGTCTGTAATTACTACCCTTTTTGAACAAGGGAACCACATTTGCTATCCTCCAGTCCTCAGGCACTATTCCTGTAAACAATGATGATTTGAAGATCAATGCCAAAGGCTCGGCAATCTATTCCCTTGCTTCCCAAAGGATCCTAGGATGGATCCCATCCGGCCCAGGGGACTTGTCTATTTTCACACTCTGCAGTATTTCTAATACCTTTTCCTTGTGAACCTCAATCTCTTGTAGTCTAGATGCAGGTATCTCTGTATCTTCCTCGCCAACATTTTCATTTTCTATAGTGAACACTGTCGAAAAATATTTATTTAGTGCTTCCCCTATCTCCTCTGACTCCACACACAACTTCCCACTATTATCCTTGATTGGCCCTAATTTAACTCTCGTCATTCATTTATTCCTGACATACCTATGGAAAGCTTTAGGGTTAACCTTGATCCTATCTGCCAACAACTTCTCATCTCTCCTCCTGGCTCTTCTCAGCTCTCTTTTTAGGTCT
>NC_057722.1:35884522-35927860 GCF_004010195.1 Chiloscyllium plagiosum | reverse complement strand
CCCTGGATGCTGCCTGACCTGCTGTGCTGTTCCAGCAATAAAGTTTCAACTTTGATCTCCAGCATCTGCAGACCTCACTTTCTCCTCAGGGATTCCACTTCCTTAGTAAACCAAGGCTCACGCGTTCTATATCTTCCTCCCTGCCTGACAGGTAAATACTTATCTAGGACACACAGGAGCTTTTCCTTGAATAAGCTCCACATTTTTAATGTGCTCATCACCTGCAGTTTCCTTCCCCAACCCACGCTTCCTAAATCTTTCCTAATTTCCCTTCCCCCAGCTGTAACTCTTGCTCGGTGGAGTACACCTATCCCTTTCCATCACTAAAGTAAGCCTGACAGAATTGTGATCGCTGTCTCCAAAGTGATCACCTACTTCCAAATCTAACACCTGGCCAGGCTCATTACCCAGTACTAAATCTAAAGTGGCTTCGCCCCTTGTAGGCCTGTCTACATTATGTAAAATTCTTTGAGACATCTGGTGGTCATGAAAGGCATTGCATACATGTAGATCTTTTTCATAGAAGCAAAGAAACTAAGAGCAGAAATAGGCCATTTGGCTCTTCGTGTTCCTCCACCATTCAATATGATCATTGTTGACTCACTATGTTAATGCCATTTCCTGCATTCTCCCCATAATCATTGATGCTGATAAAACTAAAAATTTGTCTATCTCATTTATATATTCAATGACTTGGCCTCCGCTGTCTTCTGTGAATTCCTAGGTTCACTACCCTGAGTGAAGAAATGTTTTCTCATCTTAGTCTAAAATGGTCCACTCTGTATTCTGAAACTGTGTCCTCTGGTTCTAGACTCCCCAGCCAGGGTAAACAATCTTTCTGCTGTCAAAAACCAAATAAATCTCATGTTTTGGTACTAATCAACAGATCGATACAGGTTACATCCTTCACTCAAATTACTGAAGCTGAATGTTCACATTAAAATACACATCCACATTCTGCAGTTTGCAAGATGAAGAAAGCCACATTGAAATAGGATTAAGTGACAAGTACTGAAGCTTGAATTTCTTGGACAGAAACTGCCTGGTACTCGGGGAAACCCACACTCAAATACCAAAGATTGGTGGAAACAAGGGGAAGTATGAGAAGTGGTGGATTTGCAGTTGGTAAACATCACATTAGGACCTGATAGAGTTACTCAATTCACCAGGACCTGAATCTCATCAAATTTTGAACATGCAAGTGAATAGTGCAGTTCACAGAGAGAAGAAATCATGGGATTGTTATGTATGTGGAAAGAAATTCAAGTTCCCACATCAGGTTGTAACTCACCACCGCACTCACTTGCTCTGAGTGTGGGGAAGGATTCACTGATTCTTCTAACCTGTTGCAACACCAGTAAACTCATGCAAATGAGAGACCTCGTAAATATTCAGATGTCACTGTTAATGCCATTTATCTGAACTCAGTGACTTTTTCTTAAAACCTCTGGTAATGAGTAAATGTCATCCCTAAATACTCCAACTCATCCAGAAATCAATAAGAACATTACTTGGAATTTGACTACTCTGTTATAGTTACAAAAAACAATTTGCAACAGATTTGACCATTAAGGGATGATTTGCAGTACACTGCTTCTGAAGGTGGAGTGGTCACTGCATTGTATCTTGAGTGGCATGTGACTATGAGGGGATGGCTGAGGTTGTCTTGTGGGCAGTACTAATTGTGATGTTGAGAGTTTTGTAAAAAGAAAAGACTGTTTCCTTTGTTCAGTGATAGCTTTTGCCACAACCCCAGAAACTCTGTGAGGTGCGTGTGTTAAAGGTTCTTCCAGAAAGCTTGTACTGAACTGTGCTGAATGAACTTAGTTGCTTGTTCACCGAAGTTGATGTGTTGCTGTTGCATCAGGTGTGTAAGAATCTCAAGGGTAAAAGAACCTAACATTGAAAGATGGCACATGAAGAGCATGACTTCAACATTGGTTAGGTCCAGTATGGATGGCAGTGAGGCAGTGGAGGAGGGATGAGAGTGCAGGTGTTCTTGATGATGACTTGGCTCAGGAGTGATGGACTCTCTTTAAGTTGTATTTTTATTTTTCTTTCTTATTCTTAAATCTATTCAAAACGGCACCAAATCATGGAGACAGTGAAAAAGCTTTTCACTCTATTTTACTGTTTTTCTCACTGTTAAATACACGTGACAATAAAATCATTCATTCATTCCCCATTACATACACACAAACAAATTGGGCAAATAAATTAATTGCAGAGATAGAAAATATTGGAAAATCAGTTTAGTGGTCTTTGCTTTCCAATACCGATGTTGAGATGATCTTGCTTCAACTAGCCAAGCCCTGGTATTCCGTTGTCTGTCTTTGGAAGCTTCCACTCATTTGTAAGTAGTACAAAGCATCTGATTTACCCAGGAAATGTCTCTTATTTATCAATTCAAAAGTCAAAGCTCGCAGGACAGGTAATTGGTTTCTTCAAGTTTAAATTGTGTTCTCTGCAGTAAACAAAAATCAATCAGCTTCTACTAGGGAGATCAACAGCATGCCCTTCTGTGTTTTCCTTTTCTGTTTGTCTTTATTTTATTACCATGGATTCCACCACAATAAGTCAAAAGTGAGTACTGGAACACAAATGGAACTAAGTGGTACTAAATCCCCTGGACCTAATGACCTGCTTCCAAAGATTTCAAAAGCAATAAAGATAGTGACAGTGCAGAGATAGTGGATAGTGCCTTGGTTTTGATCTTCTAGAAGTCCTTAAAATATAGAAGGGTTTCCAAGGATTGCAAGGTAGCAAAAAGAATCCCATTATTTCAGAAAGGTAGAAGAGTAGAAGTGGTATATTGGATTTTGAAAAGCATCCAATAAGGTAACAGTAGGCTAGAACACAAAATTAAGACTCTGGGATTGGGCAAATATGTTGAATTGAGGATAACTTTGAGAGGATATCGATAAGGGGATAGAAATTGACCAATCCAAATTTTCTAATATACAAAGTCAGATAAGAAAGCAAGCAGTGAGTACACAAAGAAGCTGCAAAGGAAATAGAGTGTGTGAGTAAATACATCTGATTGTACAGAATGTGCTGAACAGTGAAGTTATTACTTTGGTAAGAAAAATAAGAAATAAGATTTTTTTTGTTAAATTGTGAGACTGGGAAATTCAGAGTGAGCACTTAGAGGGACCTGAGTATCCTTGCATGAATCACAGAAAGTAAGCATATAGATACAATAGGCCATTTGAAGTGAGGTACCACGGTAATTTTTGTTCAAGCATTAGGGTAAGAATAAAAAGGTTTTTCTCAAAATGTAGAAGCCGTTAGTGAGACTACACCTGTAGTGCTGTCATGAAAGAAGAGATCTCATGTTTACAATTGGGATGGTGAGGAGTTTATTCACTCATAGAGTTGCAGGGCTTTGGAATTCTATACATTAGACAGCTTTGGATTGAATATCTTATTGAATATCTTAATAAGAGAAGAAGATAGATTTTTGGTAAAGATATGCTATGGTGCCTGGAGAACAGCTTCACTGAGGGAGTATAAGGTCACCCCTCAGCCTCCGACGCACAAGGGAAAACATCCCCAGCCTGTTCAGCCTCTCCCTATAGCTCAAATCCTCCAACCCTGGCAACATCCTTGTAAATCTTTTCTGAACCTTTCAAGTTTCACAACTTTCCGATAGGAAGGAGACCAGAATTGCATGCAATATTCCAACAGTGGCCTAACCAATGTCCTGTACAGCGCAACATGACCTCCCACCTCCTGTGCTCAATACTCTAACCAATAAAGGAAAGCATACCAAACGCCTTCTTCACTATCCTATCTACCTGTGACTCCACTTTCAAGGAGCTATGAACCTGCACTCCAAGGTCCCTTTGTTCAGCAACATTCCCTAGGACCTTACTATTAAGTGTATAAGTCCTGCTTAGATTTGCTTTCCCAAAATGCACCACCTCGCATTTATCTGAATTAAACTCCATCTGCCACTTCTCAACCCATTGGCCCATCTGTTGTAACCTGAGGTAATCTTCTTTGCTGTCTGCTACACCTCCACTTTTGGTATTATCTACAAAATTACTGACTATACATCTTGTGCTCGCATCCTAATCATTAATATAAATGACAAAATGTAGAGGACCCAGCACTGATCCTTGAGGCACTTCACTGGTCACAGGCCTCCAGTCAGAAAAACAAGCCTCCACCACCACCCTCTGTCTTCTAACTTTGAGTCAGTTCTGTATCCAAATGGCTAGCTCTCATTGTATTCCGTGAGATCTAACCTTGCTAATCAGTCTCCCATGGGGAGCCTTGTCGAACACCTTACTGAAGTCCATATAGATCACATCTACCGCTCTGCCCTCATCAATCCTCTTTGTTACTTCTTCAAAAAATTCAATCAAGTTTGTGAGACATGATTTCCCACACACAAAGCCATGTTGACTATCTCTAATCAGTCCATGCCTTTCCAAATACATGTACATCCTGTCCCTCAGGATTCCCTCCAACAACTTGCCAACCACGGAGGTCAGGCTCACCGGTCTATAGTTCCCTGGCTTGTCTTTACCACCCTTCGTAAAGAGTGACACCACGTTAGCCAACCTCCAGTTTTCCAGCACCTCACCTATGACTATCAATGATACAAAAATCTCGGCAAGAGGCCCAGCAATCGCTTCCCTAGCTTCCCACAGAGTTCTAGGGTACACCTGATCAGGTCCTGGGGGTTTATCCACCTTTAAGCATTTCAAGGCATCAAACACTTCCTCCTCTGTATTATGGACATTTTTCAAGGTGTCGCCATCTATTTCCCTACATTCTGTATCTTCCATATCCTTTTCCACAATAAATAATGATACAAAATATTTGTTTAGTATCTCCCCCATTTTCTGCGGCTCCACACAAAGGCCGCTTTGCTGATCTTTGAGGGGCCCTATTCTCTCCCTAGTTAGCCTTTTGTCCTTAGTGTATTGATAAAAACCCTTTGGATTCTCCTTAACTCTATTTCCCAAGCTATCTCATGTCCGCGTTTTGCCCTCCTAATTTCCCTCTTAAGTATACTCCTACTGGCTTTATACTCTTCTAAGGAGTCACTCGATCTATCCTGTCTATACCTTACATATGCTTCCTTCCTTTTGTTAACCAAACCCTCAATTTCTTTCATCATCCGGCATTCTGGATATAGCTACCAGCCTATCCTTTCACCCTAACAATAATATACTGTCTCTGGACTCTCATTATCTCATTTCTGAAGGCTTCCCATTTTCCAGCCGTTCCTTTACCTGCAAACATTTGCCCCCAATCAGCTTTTGAACGTTCTTGCCTAATACCATCAAAATTGGCCTTTCTCCAATTTAGAACTTCAACTTTTAGATCTGGTCTATCCTTTTCCATCACTATTTTAAATCTAATAGAATTATGGTCGCTGGCCCCAAAATGCTCCCCCCCACTGACACCTCAGTCACATGCCCTGCCTTATTTCCCAAGAGTAGGTCAAGTTTTGCACCAATTCCTCTCCATTTAAACCCTTAACACTATGGCAGTCCTAGTCTATGTTTGGAAAGTTAAAATTCCCGACCATAACCACCCTCTTATTCTTACAGATAGCTGAGGTCTCCTTACAATTTTGTTTCTCAATTTCCCTCAATCTCAATAAGGTGATCATCCCTTTCTTATTTCTCAGTTCCACCCAAATAACTTCCCTGGGTGTATTTCCGGGAATATCCTCCCTCAGTACAGCTGTAATGTTATCCTTTATCAAAAACACCACTCCACCTCCTCTCTCGCCTCCCTTTCTATCCTTCCTGTAGCATTTGTATCCTGAGGAACATTAAGCTGCTAGTCCAGCCCATCCCTGAGCCATGTTTCTGTAATTGCTATGATATCCCAGTCCCATGTTCCTAACCATGCCCTGAGTTCATCTGCCTTCCCTGTTAGGCCCCTTGCATTGAAATAGATGCAGTTTAATTTATTAGTTCTACCTTGTCCCTGACTGTTTGACTTACTTCTGTTCTCAACTGTGCCGGTCTCAGATTGATCTCTCTCCTTGCTACCTCCCTGGGTCCCACACCCCTCTACCTTACTAGTTTAAATCTTCCCGAGCAGCTCTAGCAAATCTCCTTGCCAGTATATTAGACCCCTTCCAATTCAGGTTAAATCTGTCCTTCTTGTACAGGTCACTTCTACACCAGAAGAGATTCCAATGATCCAAAAATGTGAATCCTTCTCCCATACACCAGCTCCTCAGCCGTGCATTCATTTGCTCTATCCTCCTATTCCTTCCCTCACTGGCTCGTAGTACCAGGAGTAATTCAGATATTACTACTCTCAAGGACCTCCTTTTTAAATTCCAGTCTAACTCTGTAATCTCCCTTCAGAATCTCAACCTTTTCCCTTCCTATGTCATTGGTTCCAATATGGACAGTGACCTCTTGCTGGCCCCTCTCCCTCTTGAGAACATTCTGCACCCTCTCTGAGACATCCTTGATTCTGGCACCAGGGTAACAACACACCATTCTGCTTTTTTGCTGCAAGCCAAAGAAATGTCTATCTGTACCTTGGATTAGAGAGTCCCCTAACACAATTGAACTCGACGTACCCCTCATTGCGTTAGAGCCAGTCTCAATACCAGAAATGTAGCCGTTCGTGCTACGTTCCCCTGTGAATCAATCCTCCCATACATTTTCCAAAACAGCATACTTATTGAAATGGAGATAGCCACAGAAGACTCCTGCACTAGCTGCCTACCTCTCTTAGCTTTCCTGGAGTTAATCCAACTATGTGACTGTATCTGAGACTTTCACCCCTTCCTATAACTGCCAGTCATCACATACTGTTGCTGTTACAAATTCCCATTCAGGTTATTCAAAAATTATTATTTTTTTTAACAAAGTAATACTTGGCTATCATGAAAGCTGTCAGGAAAAGTATTTCCAAAATCTAGAACAGCAAGAAAACAACAAAATGTTTCTTGTGCTTTAGCAATTGAAGAGGCAGTTTCAGTTCAGGTTTAAATCTCAAATATTTGTGTCAAATATATTATATTATCATGCAGAATATATTAAAATGTGTTCTCCAAATGAAACTTCCCAAATAAAACAGTCAGAATTACAGTGACAACTTTTCTAGAGATCAACATTCTTTGAATTTGCAATAACAAGACAGCCAATGAAGTCTTAATAATAATTGAAAGAACTGAAACAGTTCAGCCTCAAGTTCTATTAGTCTCTAAAATCTTAACAAAACATCAAAATTAAAATGCACTCTTCTTTTTATGAACACTCTGCATTAAAAAAAAGCAAAGATATTTTAATACAATATTCTCATCTGGCTAAAGCATGACCACTGATATGATTGTGTTTATTTTAAAAATAGGCAATTTTTTAAAAACAGGCATTGTAGAATTTCAAACAAATCAGGGGCTCAAGGCCCTCAATCAATTTGTTTTAAGGTTACAAGTTTGATTATTTAAAAAAGGACATAATGTTGTATAATTTTAATGTAAAAACAGAATCCGCCCTATTACATAGCCCACAAAACACATTGAATTGAGATCCTGATCCAAATAAGGCAAAACAGTTACTTTAATATTTTCTGAACCAGTATTTTAACAAACCAAAATATTTAAATATCAAACACTTTCCGCATGGCACAATTTTCATTGAAACTTGCCCCCTCGACCCAAGCATTAGTACAATCTTAATTTCAGCATTTCTCTTTTTTTTTTCCCGCATCCTCTTGATGAAATTACACCTATAAAAAGAGAAAACCCTCTTAGCGGACCACATGATGTCGCAGGCAATCTCACTCCCTTCCCCCAGAACAAAGACTCACAGAGTCGAGCCCACAGCTCAAAAACCCAGAAAATGCTTCCCCAGCAGTCAGTGCCCTTTACTGTCGGGACCCGAGTGGACTGACTCCACTTTCTCCCCCTTTTCCCAGTGATGCCGTATTGTCCTAAAAGTACTTCTAAGGGGACGTGTGGGGGATAATGGCAATAACTTTAAAAAGTACCAAATTTTCTCTAGATGTTTTTCTTTGAAGTTCCTGATTTCTCACCTTTTTTAATGCTGTGGAGCCCCAAACCTCACCACTAGAGGGCATTAACTCACTTTTTCCCAGAAGACTTTAACCCCCTTTTACCTAGAGATCTTTAACCCCTTTTCAGTGAGAGGACTTTAATCCCTTTTCACTTAGAGGACTTTAACCCCTTTTTTAAAAACCTAGAGGACTTTAACACCTGATTTTAACTGTGGGACTCTGACCCCAATTCAGCCCTGGGACTCTAACCCAAGTTCAAGCCTGGGACTCTAACGACGGTTTAACCCTTTTTAGAACACTTTTCAAACCCAGTTTCTCGCAAAGCAACTTGTTGGTGTACAAGTTGCCTCAAAGATTTCATCACCACCGAGTCCCAGGAGATGAGGGGTTGTCTTAGTGGTAGGTTTAGAGAAAGAGAGAGAGAGATCAAGATGAAACTTGTGGTCCCATCTGTCTCACACAACTAACACTCAGACGATTGCTCATTCAGTCCACCTGAAAGCTCCATGTATGTTGGAATCCCATCGTTGCTTCCAAATGTTAGGTTATTTTACTGTTGAGATTCTTACACCCTTGATACGACTGCAACACACCAACTTCTGTGAATAAGCAACCAAATTTATTCAGCACAGTTCAGTACAAGCTTTCTGGAGGAACCTTTAATACACACCTCGCAGAACTTCTGGGGTTGTTGCAAAAGCTATCACTGAACAAAGGAAACAGTTTTTTTCTTTATACAAAACTCTCAAAATCACAGTTAGTGCTGCCCACAAGACAACCCTCAGCCATCCCCTCATAGTCACATGCCACTCAAGATACAATGCAGTGACCATTCCACCTCCAGAAACAATATAATGCAAATCATCCCTTAATGGTCAAATCTGTTACAAATTGTTTTTTGTAACTATAGTGGAGTGGTCAAATTCCAACT
This sequence comes from Chiloscyllium plagiosum, assembly GCF_004010195.1. Taxonomy (NCBI): domain Eukaryota; kingdom Metazoa; phylum Chordata; class Chondrichthyes; order Orectolobiformes; family Hemiscylliidae; genus Chiloscyllium; species Chiloscyllium plagiosum. Next base: position 35,918,925 of record NC_057722.1, on the reverse strand, counting down.
GTAATGTTTTTATTTATTTATGGATGAAAATGTAAATCATCCCTGAATGGCAAGGAAATGGTCGTGTAAACCTCCCACATTCCACCTATAAGACAAAGACACACCACCTTACTTCTGGGGCATTCAATTTCTTGCAGGTCAGTAGAGCAAACGAACTCTTTAATATCTCATCACTGCTTGGCCGATTCTCCTCAGCCACCGCCTCACATGTGCTGGACTCACCAATGTTAGAGTAGCATCTCTTGCCACTGGGCCCACCTTGACAATGTTGCTATGATGCCCTTCCACCACTGCCAGCACTGGATCCAACCAATGATGAAGTCACTGATCCTCAAGCACCATCTTTCACTGCTGAGCCTACTTCGTTGATGTAGCAGCCACCATATCGAATGCCAGGTCCCAATCTCGCTCCACAAAAGTAAATATGGCCTCACTCGCCACCACCATGCTGTTTAGTACAGAAACCTTCCAATCAACTTTGGTTCGAAAGTCATGTAAATTGGGGTGCATATTAGAAAACGCTAACATTTGGTCAGGAGAGGTAAGTGGATTGGCGCATCTTGCACACAGTGGTGTTCCCATGTATTTGCTCCCCTTGCTCTTTAGGATAGTAGTGGCTGTATGTTTGGTAGGCGCAGTCTAAGATGCCTTGGTGAATTTCTGCAGTGCCTCTTGTAGATGGTATACACTGTTGCTACTGTGTATTACTAATGGAGGTAATAAATGTTTGTGGATGTAGTGCCAATCAGGTGCATTCTTTGCTCTGGATGGTGTCAAGCTTCTTGAGTGTAGTTGGAGCTGCATTCATCCAGGCAAGTGAGAAATACTTCATCACACTCCTGACTTGTGAACCAATTTCAGGAAGCTAGGATGAGTTATTTGCTGCAGAATTCATAGCCTCTGACTTGCACTTGTCGTCACAACATTTAAATAACTTTGACCAGTTTAGTTTCTGGTCAAAGGTAACCCCCAGGATATTGATAGTATGTGATTCACTGATGGTAATGCCACTGAATGTCAAGGAGCAATTGGTAGATTTTATTTTGGTGGAGGTACTCATTACCAAAATGTTTGAGCCTTGGACACATTTCCCGGTTTTAAGCCTGACAGAGTAAGAACAGTCAATTTTCTGAGTTTAAAAGATTTTTCATGGATTTCCAGATGCAAGGGAATTGTCCTTTGGAAGGTCCAATTTCCTGGGCATTTCTCTCGGTTTCCGCTTGCTCCCAATGTGCATCTCTAGTCTGGAGTGCTGCAGTGACTCTGTCCATCGGAATAGCCATTGGTTTGATTTTAATGGAGGTCCAAGCTTAAAGCTGACTCCTACTTAAGCAATGCAATGATGTTAACATTCTTGTCCTTGTTTTCAATCCCTGCATTTCCTTGCCTCTCACTTTTTCTGTAATTTCTTCCAGCCCTCAAAACCCTCTAAGATACCAGTAAATAAACAGTTAGGAATCCTACTTCAGATACAGCAATTAATAGCAAAACTATAAGTTTTTTTTGTCTCACCCAGAAGACAGAAATAATAAACAGGTCAATAAAGCATCAATGCTGAGGGACAGATTACAGTGTATTGCCCAAATAAGAGTTCTCTATACAAATGCATGGAGCTTAAGGAATAAGTTAAATAAACTACAGGCACAAATTCATATTGGAGATTATGATATAGTAGTCATCATTGAGACATTGCTGCAGGATGGTTGAGATAGGAAATTGAATATACCAAGTTATAAGGTTTATAAAATGAACAGGGAAAATTGCAGAGGAGGTGGAATAGCCTAACTCATGAGAAACAAAAATACTTGAATGGTCAAGAAGATATAATGAGGGGAAAGCATTCAGCGGAGGCTATAGTGAGGAACAGTAAAGGATCTAAAACTGTAGTAGGTGTCGTGTACAAACCCATTCTATAAATGGAGAAATTAGGAAGTTTGTAGCAAAGCCAGAGTAGTATTAATGTGGGATTTTAACTTTAATATAGATTGGGTGAGGCAAACAAGCACCTGTCAGAAAGGTAGTGAATTTCTGGAATGTGTCCTGGATAGTTTCCCATATCCTAGATGCAACAAGGGGACAAGTAATATTAGATTTAGTAATGAACTGGATTTGATTAGTAATCTATTTGTCAAACACACTGCATTGAATGCCATCATGCTATTATCACGAATTGATAAATGAAGATGTGGTGTCAATAAAGTGTTCGCCTTGACCTGGATGGCGTCAAGCTTCTTGAGTGTATTTGGAACTGCATTCATCTAGGCAAGTGAGAAGTACTTCATCACTCTCCTGATTTTTGGACCGATTTCAGGATGCTAGGATATGAGTTAATTGCTGCAGAATTCCTAGTTTCTGACCTGCACTTGTAGTCACAGCATTTAAATAGCTGTGCAACATTGATCAAATAGTGACAATAATATGATTGTGAAAGCAAAAAAGCACGATCAGCTACTAGTTTTAGCTTTAGTTAAGGCCAACTTTAACAAAATGAACAAAGGCTGACTGTAGTAAATTGGGAAAATCTGTTAATGGTAAAACAACTTAAGAACAGGGGAGGACATTTTAAGAAATATTTAATGCAATACAAAACTAGTTTATACCTCTGAGAGAAAAGCTCCACTTCACAGAAATCAGCCATGGATAGTTAAAGAGATAAGGGATATCATAACATCGAAAGAAAGGGCTTACAAAAATGCAAAAAAACACTTCTGTTGAATGGGACAGATATAAAGACCAGCAAAGACCAAAAAGCAGCTTAGGAGAGCTACTAAAAAGAATCATGAAAGGAAACTTGCCAGAGGCATCAAATTCAATAAGAAATGTAATAGTTAGATAAAGTGAAAGCATGTGGTCAGGAGCAATGTTGGCTCTCTAAAGACTGAAAATGGCAATATTGTCAATGACTGGGGAAATGACAGACATGTTTAATAATTACTTTATCACAGTATTTACAGTAGAATAGCTTGTCGGAAGTTCAGAGGAAATTGATAGAGGATCAGAAATATGGATTGAATAAAATTAACTTAAGTAAAACATGAGTAAATTAAAGAATGGCAAAGCCCTGGCACCTAATGGTTTCCATCTGAGGAATTAAAGGAAATAAGGGAGCGCATTGTAAATGCCTGGTTATAGTCTTTCAGAGTTCCCTATACACAGGAATCATCCTTCTGGATTGGAAAATTGCATGCTACTCTGCTTTTAAATAAAATTAAAAGAGGAAAACCAGGGAATTATGGACCAGTTAGCCTAACATTTGTGATGGGGAAATTGTTGGGAGTCTTTAATAGAGAATAGTGTAATGGAGCACTTTGAAAGTTTTCAATTAATCAGGGAGAGCCAGCATGGATTCATGATAGGTAGGTCATGCCTGACAAATTTAATTGAATTTTTTTGAAGATGTGACTAAGTAGTGGACAGGGTAGTGCCGATGGATGTTGTTTATATGGACTTCCCCCAGAAGATATTTGATAGTCTCACATAAGAGACTGCTAATTAAAGTGGAAACCTATGTAAGTGAGGCAAATTACTTTTATGACAAGGTAATTTATAGAGTTGCTGCTGACAGAAAATAGGGATCATGGATAAGCATTCAAATGACTAGGATGTAAACAATAGTGTCCCTCAAGAATCTTTGTTCGGGCCTAAATTATTCATGTTATTTTTTAATGACTTGGATAATAGCATAGAAAGTCATATTTCCAAATTTGCTGATGACACCAAGTTGGTTGAAACTGTAGATAGTACAGATGACAGCATAAACTTACAAGGAACATCAATAGACTAAGTGAATGGGTAAAACTGTGACAGATAGAGTTCAATGTAAGCAAATGTGAGGTGCTTCATTTTGGACCAAAAAAGGACAGGTCAGGGTACTTTCTAAATGGTATGAAATTAAATACAGTGGATGTCCAAAGACATTTGGAGTTCAAGTGCATAATCTTTAAAATATCAAGAACAAATGCAGAAAATAATCAAGAAAGCAAATGGAATGTTGGATTCAATATCTAGAGGATTGGAGAATGACTATGCAGAAATTATGCTGCAATTACTAAACACACTTGGAGTACTGTGAGCAGATCTTGGCACCACAACAGAGGAAGGAGACATTGGTCTTGGAGGAGTACAAGGTAGGTTTACAAGATTTGTACCTGGACTTCAGGGGCTATGAGGAGAGATTATACACATTATATGTATTTTCTCTAGAATTTAGAACATTAAAGAGTGATCTGATCAAAGTCTTCACAGGATAGATAAAGATAAGATATTTTTACTGTTGGGGAATTCTAGAACTAGGAGGCATAGTCTGAGAATTGGGGCCACATCGTTCTGGAGAGATGTTAGGAAGCTTCAACACAAATGGTGGTAGATATTTGGAACACTCATCTACAAACTGTAATGGATGTTGAATCAGTTGTTAATTTTAAATCTGAGATAGATTTTCTTTCTGGGTAATCCAAGATGGAGGATGGGAAAAATTTCTGGCTGTAACAGCTGCTCCTTTTTTGAGGTATTTTAGGTGTTGGAGGTGATTACCTCAAATTTCAGGATTAGCAATTACTGTTTTATATGCTGTTGCGTTGGTTTGGAACTTTGGAAAAAAAAAGTCAAAACACCAGCACTTTTAAAAGGGAGAAGAACAGACAAAGGAAGACATGGTGAGGTCAGTGCAGGAGGGAGAGAGAGAGAAAAAAAAAAACACCCATTGCTAACTGACAGAGTTAGCAGTTACTGCCTTTGCTGTTAAATACATGTATCACTGGACATCAGAGTGCAATTGGGAAAATTAAAAAAAACGGTGAAATTCACAACTGATCTTGCAGGAACCTGTTTGGGAAAGGTCACAGCACAGAAACAGATAAGTGGATTTTAAGCGTGGCCTTAAAATAAGTCTGCAGTAGTGAGTAGAGTGGATTTTTTCTGAATTATATACTTTATTGAGTTATGTCTCTTGATTAAACTTAAAATATAAGCCATAAGTATTAATTTAACCGGGAACAGTGTTTTGTAGAGGAATAAGACAGCGCTATTTTCTGGGTAAGTAGATTGAAAGAAGCAAAAATGGCCGTTAGTAGAGTGATATGCTCTTCTTGTCGGATGTGGGAGTTTAGAGAGAGTTTACGGGTTACTGAGGATTATATCTGCAATAAATACCGTTGGTTGTGAATCCTATCAGATCGAATGGATCGGTTGGAGAGGCAGTTAGAGGCAATAAGGAATTTACAAGAGCAAGGGGATGTGATGGATGGCAGTTATAGGAAGGGGGAAAAGTCTCAGATAAGTCTTCTGTGGCTATCCCCATTTCAATGCTGTTTTGGAAAATGTAAGGGGTGATGGATTCTCATGGGAATGTAGCACGAACAGCCAAGTTTCTGCTATTGAGACTGGCTCAAATGCAATGAGGGGTACGTCAGGTTCCAAGCGATTGATTGTGTTAGGGGACACTCTAGTTCGAGGTACACACAGACGTTTCTGTGGCCAGCAGCGAAAAATCAGAATGGTGTATTGCTTCCATGGTGCCAGGATCAAGGATGTCTTCAAGAGAGTGCAGAATGTTCTCAAGGGGTAGAGAGGCCAGCAGGAGGTCATTGCACACATTGGAACCAACGACACAGGAAGGGAAAAGGTTGAGATTCTGAAGGGAGATTAAAGAGAGGTAGGCAGGAATTTAAAAAGGAGGTCCTCGAGAATAGTAATATCTGGATTGCTCTCGGTACTACGAGCTAGTGACAGCAGGAATAGGAGGATAGAGCAGATGGATGTATGGCTGAGGAGCTGGTGTATGGAAGAAGGATTCACATTTTTGGATCATTGGAAGCTGTTTTGGGGTAGAAGTGACATGTATAAGAAGGACAGATTGCACCTAAATTGGAAGGAGACTAATATACTGGCAGGGAGATTTGCTAGAGCTGCTCGGGAGGATTTAAACTAGTAAGGTGTGGGGAGGGGAATGTGGGACCCAGGGAGATAGTGAGGAAAGATTTCAATTTGAGACTGGTACAGTTGAGAACAAAGGCAAGTCAATTTGAGACTGGTACAGTTGAGAACAAAGGCAAGTCAAACAGTCAGGACAGGTAGGGACAAAGCAGAGAACAAGGTAGGACTGATAAATTAAACTGCATTTATTTCAATGCAAGAGGCCTAACAGGGAAGGCAGATGAACTCAGAGAATGGTTAGGAACATGGGACTGGGGTATCATAGCAATTGCAGAAACATAGCTCAGGAATGACCAGGACTGGCAGCTTAATGTTCCAGGATACAAATGCTACAGCAACGATAGAAAGGGAGTCAAGAGAAGAGGGAGAGTGGCGTTTTTGATAACGGATAGCATTACAGCTGTACTGAGAGAGGATATTCCCGGAATACATCCAGGGAAGTTAGTTGGGTGGAACTGAGAAATAAGAAAGGGATGATCACCTTATTGGGATTGTATTGCAGACCCCATAATAGTCAGCGGGAAATTGAGAAACAAAATTGTAAGGAGATCTCAGCTATCTGTAGGAATAATAAGGTGGTTATGATAGGGGATTTTAACTTTCCAAACATAGACTGGGACTGCCATAGTGTTAGGGCTTTAGATGGAGAGGAATTTATTAAGTGTGTACAAGAAAATGTTCTGATTCAGCATGTGGATATACCTACCAGAGAAGGTGCAAAACTTGACCTACTTCTTGGGAAATAAGGCAGGGCAGGTGACTGAGGTGTCAGTGGGGGAGCACTTTTGGGCCAGTGACCATAATTCTATTAGATTTAAAATAGTGATGGAAAAGGATAGACCAGATCTAAAAGTTGAAGTTCTAAATTGGAGGAAGGCCAATTTTGAAAGTATAAGGCAAGTATTTTCAAAAGCTGATTGGGCATAGATGTTCACAGGTAAAAAGATGGCTGGACAATCAGAAACCTTCAGAAAGATCTGGACCAGATGGGCCAATGGGCTGAGAAGTGGCAGATGAAGTTTAATTCAGATAAATGTGAGGTGCTGCATTTTGGGAAAGCAATCTTAACAGGACTTCTACACTTAATGGTAAGGTCCTAGGGAGTGTTGCTGAACAAAGAGACCTTGGAGTGCAGTTTCATAGCTCCTTGAAAGTGGAGTCGCAGGTAGATAGGATAGTGAAGAAGGCATTTGGTATGCTTCCCTTTATTGGTCCGAGTATTGAGTACAAGGGTTGGGAGGTCATATTGCGGCTGTACAGGACATTGGTTAGGCCACTGTTGGAATATTGCATGCAATTCTGGTCTCCTTCCTATCGGAAAGGTGTTGTGAAACCTGAAAGGGTTCAGAAAAGATATGGCCAGGTTTGGAGGATTTGAGCTGTAGGGAGAGGCTGAACAGGCTGGAGCTGTTTTTGCTGGAGCGTCGGAGGCTGAGGGGTGACCTTATAGAGGTTTACAAAATCATGAGGAGCATGGATAGGATAAATAGACAAGTTTCCATGCTGTACATCTCTATGACTCTATCAATGAGATAATGAGAGTCTAGAGAAAGTATATTCCTGTTAGGGTGAAAGGAAAGGTTGGTAGGTATCGGGAATGCTGGGTGACTAAAGAAATGTAAGTCTTGGTTAAGAAAAAGAAGGTCCAAATGTCAGGTACGGACAGGATAGATCAAGTGAATCTTCAGAAGAGGTATAAAGGCAGTAGGAGTATATGTAAGAGACAAATCAGGAGGGCAAAAAGGGGACTTGAGACAGCTTTGGCCAATACAGTTAAGGAGAATCCAAAGGGTTTTTTTACAAATACATTAAGGACAAAATGGTAACTAGGGAGAGAATAGGGCCCTTCAAAGATCAGCAAGGCGGCCTTTGTGTGGACTCACAGGAGATGGCGGAGATACTAAACGAGTATTTTGCATCGGTGTTTCCTTTGGAAAAGAACATGGAAGATATAGAACGTAGGGAAATAGATGGTGACACCTTGAAAAATGTCCATATTACTGAGAAGGAAGTGCTGGATGTCTTGAAATGCATAAAAGTGGATAAATCCCCAGGACCTGATCAGGTGTGCCCTCGAACTCTGTGGGAATCTAGGGAAGTGTTTGCTGGGCCTCTTACTGAGATATTTGTATCATTGATAGTCACAGGTGTGCTGCCGGAAGACTGGAGGTTGGCTAACGTGGTGCCACTGTTTAAGAAAGGTGGCAAGGACAAGCCAGGGAACTATAGACCAGTGAGCCTGATGTCGGTGGTGGGCAGGTTATTGGAGGGAATCCTGAGGGACAGGATGCACATGTATTTGGAAAGGCAAGGACTGATTAGGGATAGTCAACATGGCTTTGTGCGTGGGACATCATGTCTCACAAACTTAATTGAGTTTTTGAAGAAGTAACAAAGAGGATTGATGATGGCGGAGTGGTAGATATGATCTATATGGACCTCAGTAAGGCGTTTGACAAGGTTCCCCATGGGAAACTGGTTAACAACATTAGATCTCATGGAATACAGGGAGAACTAGTTATTTGGATATAGAACTGGCTCAAAGGTAGAAGAAAGAGGTTGGTGGTGGAGGGTTGTTTTTCAGATTGGAGGCCTGTGACCAGTGGAGTGCCACAAGGATCCAGGATGGGACCATTCGCCGCTGCCGATTAGCCACTGCCCTTTCACCGCTGAGGACACTTCACCACCGCCCATTGGCCGCTGAGGACAAATTGCCACCGCAAGTGTTTGTAACTCATTTTTATAAATAAACCAATAAAATTATATTTATTTCACCTCTTTTTCTATCAATATGTACTATGTTGTTGTATAAGGGGGACTGAGAAGTATGAAAGAACAGGCGGGAGGGAAAACAATCAGTACATATATTTCCGGTGGCGAATAGTCTCCAGAGGTCAAACGACACCAGTGGAGAAACGCTAGTGGCGATCCGGCAGTGGCTAATCGGCAGCGGCGAATGTGCTGTGGCGAATCGTCACCAACCCCAAGGATCGGTGGTGGGTCCACTACTTTTCATCATTTATATAAATGATTTGGATATGGACTTAAGAGGTATAGTTAGTAAGTTTGCAGATGACACCAAAATTGGAGGTGTAGTGGACAGCGAAGAAGGTTACCTCAGATTACAACGGGAGGTTGATCAGATGGACCAATGGGCTGAGAAGTGGCAGATGGAGTTTAACTTAGCTAAATGCGAGGTGCTGCATTTTGGGAAAGCAAATCTTAGCAGGACTTATAGACTTAATGGTAAGGTCCTCGGGGTTGTTGCTGAACAAAGAGACCTTGGAGTGCAGATGAACTCAGAGAATGGTTAGGAACATGGGACTGGGATATCATAGCTCCTCGAAAGTGGATTCGCAGGTAGATAGGATAGTAAAAAAGGCGTTTGGTATGCTTTCCTTTATTGGTCAATGTATTGAGTACAGGAATTGGGTGGTCATGTTGCGGCTGTACAGGACATCGGTTAGGCCACTTTTGGAATATTGCGTGTAATTCTGGTCTCCTTCCTATCGGAAAGATACGATGAAACGTGAAAGGGTTCAGAAACGATTTATAAGGATGTTTCCAGAGTTGGAGGATTTGAGCTATAGGGAGAGGTTGAATCGACTAGGCTGTTTTCCCTGAAGCGTTGGAAGCTGAGGGGTGACCTTATTGAGGTTTATAAAATCATGAGGAGCATGGATAGGATAAATAGACAGACAAAGTCTTTTCCTTGGGGTGGGCAAGTCCAGAACTGGAGGACATAGGTTTAGGGTGAGAGGGGAAAGATAAAAAAGAAACCTAAGGGACAACTTTTTCATGCAGAGGGTTATAAGTGTATGGAATGACCTGCCAGAGGAAGTGGTGAAGTCTGGTACATTTGCAACTTTTAAAAGGCATCTGTATGGGTATATGAATAGGCAGGGTTTGGAGAGATGTGGGCCAGGTGCTGGCACTTGGGACGAGATTGGGTTGGGATATCTGGTTGGCATGGATGAGTTGGATAGAAGGGTCTGTTTCCATGCTGTACATCTCTATGACTCTATAAAGTATTAAAGACTATGGACCAAAGGCTGGTAATGGGAGTTCGGTCACATATCGGCCATGTTCTCATTGAATAGTGCAATAGGCTCAATGGGCTGAATGGCCTACTTCTATATGTATATTCCTTTCATCTGTGTAACTCTGGTCACTTGAGCATCTTGATTGTGGACTAAAATAAAATCAAGAATCCAGGATGCTGGAAATCTGAAACAAAAACAGAAATTGCTGGGGGGGGGCAACTCAGCAACTCTGGCACCATCTGTGTCGAAAACAACAGTTACTAATTCCACTCTAGTGCCATCTTCAGAACTCCCATTGTGCACTGTTGGCTGTGATGCCTTCAGTTGCTCGGGAATGCTGTGTCCAAACATTTACATTTCTCTTAGCTCCTTCGAAACGCTGCCCTGAATCCATCTCAGGTTTTGGGCCATGTGCCCCAATACATCATGTGGCTCAGTGTCCCTCCATTATGCGGTTGTTAAGATGCTTTATTTTGTTGAAGGCGCAACGTAAGCCGTTGTTGACAAATCGGTGTATCTCACGCACAACCCAAGGGATAATAGAAACCTGCAAAGTGAAATTGTGTAAGACGCCTAAAGTGGTGCTTATGTGTGTGTACGCGGAATAGGCTGGCCTTGCGGCAGGGTGACACTGTGTGCTGTCCGGGGGGGGGGAGGGGCTGGGCTGTGCTGGGTTGGGCCGGGCCGGGCCAGCGCGGGGGAGTGTGGGCCGCTCTCGCATTGTGGGCGGTAAAGTCGGAGCTCGTGGCTGCAGCAGGGGAACGCTGTGATGGCGCTGTGTAACGGCGACTCCAAGGTTAGTTTCACCGGCTGGGCAATGACTCGGAGCTTCCCGTCGAGCGGCCCCGCGGTATCCACTGCCGGCAGGGCAGGGGACAGAAGGCTGGGCCAGGGAGCTGCAGTACCAGGCCCTCGAGTGCTGTGAGCGTTAGGAGAAGTCGAGGCTGCGGCCTGGGATTCGGGCGTTCAGTTGTGGTTGATTGAGTTCACTTCTTTCCCCGGGTGTCTGGCTCGGTGCTGCTGTCGTGACTTTTAAAAAAAAAGAAAGTGGCTGCTGTTCGCCTGGATCTGTTCATTTCGGCAGTATAGGTTGGAGAGTCAGGCTTATGGGCCCGCTGTCCGGTGGGAGGGAATGGAAAGGTCGGCCGACATCTCCTGAAGTTACACTCCCAGTCTTCACTGAATTAAACTACAAAGTGAAGCGACGCACCTCCACAACTCCCCGCCCGAAGATCTGTCAGGTTGTACCACGATTCGGGGAGGCTTGTGCGGATGTATTTATGTCTTAACTGATTATTAATATAAGCGGTTGTAAAATGGCTATTGCCCTCGAGTAATCTGAAGAGACCACTTGATTGTTATTAAAATGGTAACAAGTTGGACTTAGTAACATGAGAATTATTTTGCAAAGAGACAGTGTACTTACAACAGCGGAGTAAATGTTTCCACTAGTTTACTATCGTAAGTTTTTTTTTCAGTTGAAGTTATTTATTCTGTTGATGTAACATGTTTTAAAATATGAGATTTTACCGTTGCTGCTCAGAAGAGATGGCTGTTATTGCCAGAGGACTCGCCAGCATTTTGGTACTTCCTTAGAAAAATATTCTCATTGCTCCAAAAAAGATGACTCCGAAAGACTGTGTACCTTGGTCTGGATGCGCCCACAAGAAGAAACATCTTTCTACACATTCAACTTGTCCAGGACCCTCAGGATCTTTTATATTTCAATTAAATTATCCCTCAATGTTATAAACTTCAGTGGAAAGAAGTCCACCATGTAAAATATTTATTAATAAGACAACCCACTCATTCCAAATACTAATCTGGTATACCTTCTCCAGATATCTCCAGTGCTCTCCTCTTCCTTGGATAAGGACACCAAAAATGTGTACGGTATAACAGAAGCGTAGATTGCATTTGAGAGAAAAGGGAAGACTGAGTTTATCAACATATAGGAGAAAGGCAGTTAAGTTGCATGATCAGAAAAAAATGCAGAAAAAGTTATAAATCCAAATTAACTAACATGGTGTATAGAATCGATGCCTGTAAGTTCTTTACATAATGACTTCCAACTAGGTACAAGCGGCAGAAGATATAGATTACATGAAATGTTTTAGGGGTAGCCTGCAGAATAATTCATGATTGATCAACTATTGCATTTCTTCAAATCTTTTCCTACTAGGACCTCATTTCAAGGCTTGAAAAGTTATTTTGATCCATCAATGAGAATTGAGAGATTTGGGAAGTGGCAAATTCTATTAGAAACTAAGTATAGCTGTTAAAACCTGGTCAGAGCTTGAAAGAAGCCATTACTGCCTGAGACCTAGGAGTTTCATGTTCAGGTGTAGGAGTATATGGGTAGGGGAATGGGTCGGTGTGTGGACTTGTTTGGCCGAAAGGCCTGTTTCCATACTGTAGGGAATCTAATCTAATCATAAATGTTCAGTGATGAGCCTAATTTCTGCTAAGCATTCTCTGGCACTGAAATTAACTTTACAAATATAGAATATCAAGCCTTCAGAATTTAATTTTGTTTGAATTTTCTGTGCTTTGTATTTTAAAATTACCCTCCTTTTCACTTATTTGTTTCCTGTTCATGGTTTCAGTACACTTTTATACTTGGTTTTGAACTTTCAGTGAAGATTCTACAATCTGATTAGAGGCGCGTTGGATCAGATGCCCAGTGACAGCATACCTCCACCCAAACACTGATGAAAACTGCTCAAGCAGTAGTCAGCATACTGAATGGCAAGTGCTGCTTCTTTGCCATTGACATTGTTCAGGCCATAGAGTCTATAGGCAGAAATAGGACCAAGGCATCCATGTCAATGTTTCTGCTAAACACAAGCCTCCTGTTCATCTAATTTTCCTCAAATGTATTATTTCCTTATTTGACTCATCTTTAACTTCACCTCAAGTGTAACTGTGATTTTCTTCAACTACTACTTGGTAATTTGTTCCATGTTCGACATACTCCACATCTAACCCCATAAATCTAACCTCTCGGGTCACCCCTCAGCCTTGTGTTCTTTTAGAGGAGGAACCCTAGCAGGTTCAATTCTTCGTGTATGCAATCAGTTCAGTTGTCATTTTCTAATAAGTCTGGACACACAATAAGATTAAGTATTAATTTAAAGCTAATGACCAACGGTATGATGCAAAATGTTGTTTTTGAAAAACTTGTCCTAACAAATGGACTTTAGCTATGGGGAGAGGTCTCTAGAAAATAGCTTCTAACATTATTTTAACACTCCAAAAAATTGATCTTGCCCATCTGAACTCTCACTGTAATGCACATTCCTGTGCAATGAATTGTAGAACTCCTTGCTGCTTTCTTCTGCACTCTTAACGGGCTAACAGTGATATTCACTAATTTTAGTGTTTCCTCTGTACTCATTCCCTGGCAAAGTCCATAACTTTTGCACTACATTGGCCTTGAGTCCAGACAGAGATGTTGATTAGATATCCTTCGCATCTCAAGTCTCTTTTATCTTGGTGGTAACTGGACAGCTTAAAGCTCAGCTGTTTACACCCTCATATTCTAAACACTTTTCTGGAGTTTGGAGGCTCTCATCAATCTACAATTAACGTACAGGCAGCTCCTATTATCTCCAAGTGTAAACACCTTTCACCTTCTTCCCAGCAGAACAATCTCGACCCCCTTGAATCTCATCATGAGCACTCAGTTCATTGTCAGGCAGACTTCAGTGCGGGTCACAGGGCACTTTCATTTTACTCTAATTTGAAAATAGTGTCAAATAGTAATCTTTTAACCTCATTGTAACAAAAATGATTTACCTCTTTTCATCATTTCTAAACAAAATATTTCCAAAACAAATGGGTGACCATCAGCAAAACTAAGTCAATGCAATTTCACATAGAAAAAGTAATTAATTATTGAATATCTGGATTGTAATCCTGGAGTCTCTTAAAAGATCCATTCATTTGCCTTGGAAATTGGGTGAATCGACATTTTATTTTAGAATGTTGTGGATTGCTTCAACGACAGTGATATAATTTGTTGTAGCTGTCTTATGAGCAGAGTTTTCAGAGCAGGTTAGAGTCATTGAAATGTACAGTCCAACTCGCCTATGTTGAATTAGTGTAACCCCCATTTCCCAGCACTTTGCCCCTTTCTCTCAAACCTTCCTATTTATATACTCATCCAGATGTCTTTTAAATATTATAATTGTACCAGCCTCCACTGCTTCCTCTGGCAGTTCATTTCATATAGGCACCAACGTTTGCATGATAACGTTGGCATTTGGGTCCCTTTTAAATCTTTGCCCTCTCACCCGAAATCTGTGCCCTCTAGTTCTGGACTTTTCCCCAACTCAGGGAAAAGACCTTATCTATTTACCATTTCAATGCCAGTCGTGATTTTATAAACCTCTACAAGGTCATCTCTCAACCTCTGACGCTCCAAGGAAAACAGCTCCAGCCTCTCCCTATAACCCAAATCCTCCAACTCTGGCAACATTCTTGTAATTCCTTTTTGAACTCATTCATATTTCACACATTATTCCTCTAAAAGGGAGACCAGAATTGCACACAATAATCTGAAAGAGGCCTAACCAATGTCCTGTACAGCTGCAGCATGACCTCTCAACTCCTATACTCAGTGCACTGACCAATAAAAGAAGGCATACAAAATGCTGCCTTCACTATCATGTCTTGGGATGCAACTTGCAAGGAACTATGATTATTGAATGTGGATTGGTCAGAAGCCGTCTCTACTGAGATGGAAGCTCTTAGTTAAAACAAATCCAAACAAGTGGAGAAAAAAAGCTTCCAGTAAGAGATGCTAAATTGTAATCTTGAATTAAATAGCATGGCAGAAGCATGTGATCAATTGAATGTCATCTTCATTTGTTTCATTTATTGCTGAGGTTCTCTCTTTTTGTCTAAGTTCAAAGTATGTGGATGTAGGTTTGCTGACTGAGCTGGAAGGTTTGTTTTCAGACGTTTTGTCACCATACTAGGTAACATCACCAGTAAGCCTCCAGAAGAAGGACTGGTGGTATGGCCTGCTTTTTGTATGTTGAGGTTTCCTTGGGTTGGTGATGTCATCTCCTGTTCTTTTTCTCAGGGGGTGGTAAATGGGATCCAAGTCAATGTTTGTTGATAAAGTTCCTTCGAAAATGAATCTTCCAGCTCAGCGAGCAAACCTACAACCTGAACCTGAGCAACAAGTCTTCTCAAAGTTCGTTCAAAGTATGTGATCTGAGTAATCATCTTATTGTATAAGGCCAAAATATACAAGTATGACAGTACTTTGAATTCTGCTTGTCCTGTTTGTATAACTATGGACTGACGCAGAAGTGAACTTTGTTCTAACTTCTGAAGTATGTTCAAATGGTTTTGCATTGCTATGATTCTCAGGACATTGCAAAACTTTGCAAATGATTTTACTTTGCTCTGTAGTATATTCATGGCATTGAGGTTAAAAGCAGGGGCTGATGTACGTTTGGTGATTGAGGGAAGAAAGTTGAACAGGACTTTGGAAGAACTACTTGTTCTTCAAATATTGCTGTGGGGTGCTGTTTCAATCTGAATTGTTGGGACAGATAGGCCTCAGTTCAACATTTCAGCTGATTAGTGTCATCTCTGAAATTGTTATGTGCTTTCAAGGCAGTCCTGGAATGTTGCCCTAGTTGATGTGCTTAAGTACAAAAGCAGGACTGAAGTGTCGGTTTGGGAGTATTGTGAAGTTACTGTCAGTGAATCAAGCAGCTATTAGAAGATGAGCACAAGTCTCGCATGCTCCAAGGGTAATTCATTGCAATTTGAGGTTAGTTGTTAGATTTGGTGTTAATAATTTATAAATAGTAAGCTTTGGTTCTTAGAGGCTATAATCTAATCTTTCAAAAGAGAATTTTTTGAGGCAGTTTGGTGATTTGGGAGAACATGAGTTCAGATCATTGCCTTTAAGTACAAGTTCATAGAGTCATAGAGATGTACAGCATGGAAACAGACCCTTCAGTCCAACCTGTCCATGCCGACCAGATATCCCAAACCAATCTAGTCCCACCTGCCAGCACCCAGCCCATATCCCTCCAAACCCTTCCTATTCATATACCCATCCAAATGCTGCTTAATTGTTGCAATTGTACCAGCCTCCACCACATCCTCTGGCAGCTCATTCCATACACGTACCACCCTCTGCGTGAAAAGGTTGCCCCGTAGGTCTCTTTTATATCTTTTCCCTCTCACGCCTAAACCTGTGCCCTCTAGTTTTGGACTCCCCGACCCCAGGGAAAAGACTTTGTTTATTTATCCTATCCATGCCCCTCATAATTTTGTAAACCTCTATAAGGTCACCCCTCAGCCTCCGGCGCTCCAGGGAAAACAGCCCCAGCCTGTTCAGCCTCTCCCTGTAGCTCAAATCAAGGTCTCTTTGTTCAGCAACACTCCCTAGGACTTTACCATTAAGTGTATAAGTCCTGCTAAGTATTTGTTTTCCCAAAATGCAGCACCTCACATTTATCTGTTGATCAGAATGTTGATGGTATAAACTTTAAAATCCATGCATTTTGCAATGTTAATGTGCTGCTGTCATTGAATTGTATGCTGCTACTAGTCCTTGGCAAAATGAAATGAAAGAAAGTGTCTTCTGGCAGGAGAGAGCTATTGAAACTTTGGAATAAGTATATCATAAAGTACTTCAAGCATTTGACTTTTAATGTTTCTTTGAGATGATTGGCACTGGCAGTAACTTCATTTCCAAGTTAGTTGTCAAAAATAGTTTTTGACTTGCAGTGAATAGCACAGGGTTTTTGAATACATTTCTTACAAACCTTATAAGTCACAGTATCAAAATTATTTTCAGTGTGGTGTTCAGGAATTTACAGTATTTTGATTCAGCATTTTGTCTTTAAAATTTGAGTTGTATACTTTTCCGATGTATATTCTGTAGTTGTGGTTTACTAGTCCCTAAAATGATGCTCTGTGAAAGGGCAGCTGTTTTAATGAAACATATATTTTGATTTGTATATTGGTATAATTTTAATTCTGATCGAAGATATGAGATATAACAAGTTATCAGAATTTGTGTTTAAATCAGATATAAAAGCATTGTGATTAGTTTTGATTTGCTGTCTTCTCATCCTTGAATAGGAGACTGCTGGAGGAGACATTAAGGATGCCAGACATCAGTATGAAGGGGCTGTAGTAATTCTTGATGCAGGAGCACAGTATGGAAAAGTAATTGACCGGCGTATTAGAGAACTTTCTGTACAGTCAGAAATTCTGCCACTTGAGACACCTGCTTTTGCAATCAAAGAGAATGGTTTTCGGTAAGAACTAACGTTTGGTGCAGTTTAACTGGATGAGTGTAAGTCTTTCAACATTATTCAGAATATGATTTTTAATATCGTAAGTATTTAGAATTTATTGTTTCTGTATCTGTTGAGTTATCAGCAGTGACAAAATTGTACACTCCAACACAATCTGCAAATTATCCACCACTTTACCATTACTCCTAGGGATCAGACTTGCCTTAGAGTGCAGGAGGGCATATCAGGAGCAGCACTGGGCTTACCTGAAAATGAGGTATCAACCAAGTGAAGCTACAAAATAGGACCACTAGCATACCAGACAGTATTAGCAACAAGTGATAGTTAAGTGATTCTGCAACTAATGGATCAGATCTACCTTTAGCAATCCTGCCACATTCAGTTCTGTATGGTGGTAAATAAGTAAATAATTCACTGGAGGAAGAGGGCTCCACAAATACCTATATCCTCAACAATAGGGGAACCTAGCATATCAGTGCGAAAGATAAAGCTAAAACATTTGCAATAGTTCTCAGCCGGAAATGCCGACTGGATGGTTTATCTCAGCCTTCTCTAGAGGTCCCCAGCCTTTTGTGTGCGAGTCTGTTTAGCCAATTTATTTCATTCCATGTGATAGCCAGAAATGGCTGAAAGCACTGAATATGGCAACGTCTGAGGACCCTGACAACGTTCTGACCATAGTCCTGAAAACTTGCTCTGAAACCTATGCACCCCTAGCTAAGTTATCCCAGTACAGTTACAATATCTACCTGCCAATATGGTATGTCATATACACAACGCTGGCAAAATTCAATCCTGTTGATTAGTAATATCGTCAACAGTGTTGTCATTGCAGAACTTAGCTACTCATTGGTGCTTAGTTTGGATTCTGTCAGGGCTACTCAACTCCTGATGCCTTTGGTTCAATCACGGACAAAGCAACTGAATTCCAGAAGTTTGGTGGAGTAACTTCCCTTGACATCAAGATTACATTTTACTGAGGTGTCAAGGAGCCTTTGAAAAACTCAAGCCAATGAGAATCAAGGGGAAAACTCTTTGCTGGCTGGCAGCATACCTGACAGGAAGGAAGATCGTTATGGTTGTTGGAGGTCAGTCATCATACGTTCACAACATTTCTGCAGAAATTCCTATGGATAGTGTCCTAGGCCCAAATACCTTCTGGTGCTTCATCAATAACCCCACCCCCAAATCATAGGTCAGAAGTAGTGATGTTTGCTGATGATTAGTGTTCACCATTTGTGACTCCTCAGGTACTGAAGCACTCTATATCAAAATGCAGCAAGACTTGGACACTGTCTAGGTTTGGTTGATAATCAGCAAGTAACGTTTGCATCATACAAATATCAGACAATTACCATCTTCTCCAAAAGTCAATCAAGCCATCGTCCTTTGATTATTCATTGATGTTACTATCATTAAATTCCGCACCATCAACGTCATGAGATTAGCTTTGATCAGAACTTGAACTTATATCCATTTATTTATATGGGTATCAAAAGGGTGTCATAGGCTAGGAATTCTATTGCAGTAACTCACCATCTGACTTCCCAAAATGTGCCCACCATCTAGAAGGCACAAATCAGAAGTGGGATGGAATGCTCCCCACTTGTCTGGATGAATCCAGTTCCAACAATGCTCAAGCTTGACAGCATCCATGGCAAAGCAGTTTGTTTGATTGGCATCACACTTATAAGCATCAATTTCCTCCAGCTCTGCAGAAGTTCACCAAAGCTCCTTAGGCAACACTTTCCAAAGCTGTAGCAACTTCCATCTAGGAGGACAAGGAAAACAAATACGTGAGAATATTGTTATAAAGGTGTAGGTGTGTACTGTACCTTTTGAGACACTGGGATCTGGCATGGACTTAGAGACACAGAGAATTTAAAATGTAACATTTAACTGTGAAACCAATAGTGCAGCTGAGTTGCCATGGTTCACAACAAATTCAAATTTGGCCAATCAGTTTAAATTATGCCCCAAGATACCAAAATCCAATTGAATTTGAATTGAGTGTTTTGATGACATCAAACCAATAAAATGATCCGATGTTTTGGGGTATAAAACCAGACATTTTGAACAGTTGGAGGGAGAACAGCAAAGATAGCCAAGCCAGCACCAACAAATGCAGACTGCTTGACCAATAGCTCTCTGAAAGGTACCTGTTCGTGTGAAGACCTGTGAAGCAGAATACTGAAGAGAAGACGACTTAGAGAAATGTACAAAGTTTGACATCCGAAGATGTCACCTGGATTTGAGTGATTTGCCTTAAATTTAAGAGCGAATTTATCGGACCAGTGTTGTAGGGTGGGGAGGTAGAAATAGGTTTAAAGAAAGGAGTTATAAATAGTTGTTTAATTTTCTCTTTAGAACTTAAAGAATAAAATTGTTAATTTTACTAAATCATAAGATCCGGGATAGTTCTTTGACATTTGAAATTTAACAGATTACAGCACAAGTTGAACGTTTTTATATGTGACTAGTTTAAATTATTAGAGGGGTTTACCCCATGTCATAACAATATCAGCACCTGCAAGTTACTCCCCAATACACATACCATCCTGTCTTAGAAAAATATTGCTTTTCCTTCAGTGTCCCTAAGTTAACATCCTAGAAGTGGATCCTTAATATCATGGTGGATCTGCTTGCACTAAAAGGAACACAGTAGTTCAAGTGAACAGCTCACCATCACCATCTCTGGCAACCGGAAATTGACAACAAATGCTGGCCCAGCCAGAAATGTTCACATTCCATGAATAAACTGCATATATTGTATGCATCTACCCTCTTGGCTGAAAGACCTCATGGAATAATGGAAATCTTACAGAACTAACTGGAGTTGCTGAGATATGTTTACTCCTTTAAGTGTCTGATCCAAAGACCTTCAAATTACAGACTTAGAACATTATGCATATGTTGTTAATGTTCATCTAATAGCATTTAACCAACCTATTATTTAGGGCTGGAAATGTGTTGCTGGAAAAGCGCAGCAGGTCAGGCAGCATCCAGGGAACAGGAGAATCGACGTTTCGGGCATAAGCCCTTCTTCAGGAATTCCTGAAGAAGGGCTTATGCCCGAAACGTTGATTCTCCTTTTCCCTAGATGCTGTCTGACCTGCTGTGCTGTTCCAGCAATAAAGTTTCAACCATGTGGAAAAGGTAGATTAGATTACTAGATTAGATTACTTACAATGTGGAAAAAAAGGCCCTTCGGCCCAATCAGTCCACACCAACCCGCAACCCATCCAGACTCATTCCCCTACGTTTACCCCTTCACCTAACACTACGGGCAATTTTAGCATGGCCAACTCACCTAACCTGCACATTTTTGGACTGTGGGAGGAAACTGGAGCACCTGGAGGAAACCCACGCAGACATGGGGAGAATGTGCAAACTCCACACAGTCAGTTGCCTGAGGCAGGAATTGAACCCAGGTCTCTGGTGCTGTGAGGCAGCAGTGCTAACCACTGCACCACCGTGCCGCCCCTGAACCATGGTAGGTTTACAATTTCAGAGCTTTTAAAACTTTCCATGTTTAGTTTTTGGAACTTTGTTTGATTAAGGTGTATTCAGATTGCTATTCCAAATTACATAGTGTCTTCACAATCTAAATTTTTTTGAAGCCTTCGTTTTATTGGGTAATCATGAGCTAGTCATTCTTAATTCAATTGCTTTTAAATTATTGGTTTCTGGAAGTTCTCTGAATTATGTAATTGATACTAACTTTATAGAAAATCAGGTACATTAACTTTGGCACTCTTTGGTGTGAATAGTAATTCTGCTGTATTTTGAAAACTATTTGTTCCATTCCTTTTTGTACTGAATTGTAGCTCTTGCTTTACTTTTTTTAGAGTTGACTTAATATTGCCTTGTAAGCTTTTCTTTATTTTTATTGCAGTATTTGATTACCAGCTTATTTTAATGCAGTTATTACATTCATAAAAATATACAGGTGTCTTGTTCTTTAAATATGGTTTCTGTTTTACAGAGCTATAATCATATCTGGAGGGCCAAGTTCTGTCTATGCAGAGGATGCTCCATGGTTTGATCCAGCGATATTTACAATTGGCAAACCAGTTCTTGGAATCTGCTATGGAATGCAGGTATTATGCACAAATTCAGATCATTCATATGTGTTAGTAAAGACTTGAAGCTGACCCAAAGCATTTTACTTTGATGTGTGCTTATCAGGGGTATTATGATATCACATAACTTAAACCTGTGCCGAGTTATGTAATAGTGACCTTCCACTGATGTGTTTTAATCCGGTGCCTTGGACATTTTATCTGCTCAGCAGTGGGCAAAACTTAATTTTATGCAGAAGGAAAATTTGAAACATAACTTGTTATCTTTCATTTGCACTCACACAGATGATGAATAAAGTTTTTGGAGGTACAGTGCACAGAAAGAATGTGAGAGAAGATGGTCTTTTTACTGTAAATGTGGACAACAGTTGTTCACTGTTCAGGTACTGATGATTTATTCTAATTCACATGTTTTTGACAAGCACTTAGTCTCTGGGTTATACAGTGTGAAGGGATTTTGTGGGACACAGACCAACACACACTGGCTTGTACAAACGTGTTGCGTGACACTGACAGACACGTAATCTGTGGGTTAAATAGTGTGAAAGGTTCACTGCTCACTCTGGATCATATGTTCTGAAGGGGTTCAGTGACAATGAGAGACACTGAGTTATAATTAAAAAAACTGTTGCTGGAGAGTCTTGCACTAGTTGGTACTAATAGATTCTTTTGACATTATATGACTATCTTTTGAATACTCAAAGACTGCTGATCATTTAGGCTATGCTTTTATGGCTAAATTGTTTATGCTTTTCTTAGTTTTTCTAAAAAGAGAATGAAAATAATCTCCAATAGAACCAGGAATTTCACATTGGCTTTTGTCATTAATGAACACAATCATCTTGTGTAATTTGTGATTTATTATCTAGTTTTCTGTATTTCTTCATTTTCCATCCATCAGAGGTCTACAGAAAGATGAGCTTGTTCTGCTCACACATGGTGACAGTGTGGACAAGGTGGCAGAGGGGTTCAAAGTCGTTGCACAATCTGGAAACATTGCAGCAGGTATAATTAGCAGTAAATAGCTTGCCAATCCCAGTTTAACTGTGTTTGCTTATGATATAAATGTAATGTGACAGACCCATTGTATTGGAATGAAAAGTCAGCATTTTATTCATACTGTGATCATAAGCAGAGTTTTGTTTTGTTCAAGAAGGGGAGTAGAGACAAGCCTGGAAATTATAGACCTGTGAACCTTACTTCAGTTGTAGGAAAAGTGTTGGAAAGGGCTATAAGAGAGAGGATTTATAATCATCTAGAGAGGAATATATTGATTCGGGATAGTCAACACAGTTTTGTGAAGAGTAAGTCATGCCTCAAACCTTTATTGAGTTCTTTGGAGAAGGTGACCAAACAGGGAGATGAAGGTAAGCAGTTGATGTGGTGTATATGGATTTCAGTAAGGCATTTGATAAGGTTCCCCACGGTAGGCTATTGCACAAATTACAGAGGCACGGGATTGAGTGTGATTTAGGGGTTTGGATCCGAAATTGGCTAGCTGGGAAATATTCATCCTGGAGTTCAGTTACTAGTGGCATACTGCATGAATCTGTTTTGGGTGCACTATTGTTTGCCCTCATCCAGGTCATTTGTATAAATGACATAGAAGGGTGGGTTAGTAAATTTGCAGATGACACTAAGGTCGATAGAGTTGTGGATAGTGACGAAGGATGTTGTAGGTTACAGAGGAACATGGATAAGCTGCAGAGCTGGTCTGAGAGGTGGCAAATGAAGTTTAATGTGGAAACATGTGAGGTGATTCACTTTGGATGGAGTAACAGGAATGCAGAGTACTGAGCTAATGGTAAGATTCTCGGCAGTGGAGATGAGCAGAGAGATTGGTGCATTGATCCTTGAAAATTGCCACTCAGTTTGATAGAGTTGTTCTTGGCAGAGTGATTGAGTTTCAGAACCACGAGGTCATGTTGCAGCTGTACAAAACTCTGGTGCAGCCACATTTGGACTATAGTGTGCGGTTCTGGTCACCGCGTTATAGGAAGAATGTGGAAGCTTTGAATAAGGTTCAGAGGAAATTTACAAGGATGTTGCCTCGTTTAGAGGGAATGTCTTATGAGGAAAGGCTGAGGAACTTGAGGCTATTTTTGTTAGAGAGAAGGTTGAGAGGTGACTTAATTGAGACATACAAGATAATCAGAGGGTTATCACTGTCCAACCTTTTTCCTTAAATGGTGATGGCTAGCACGAGAGGACATAGCTTTAAATTGAGCTTCAAATTTTGTTTGTTTGTCTGTTTCATTAAGATATAATAAAACTAAATCAACTAAATGATTTCAGACATTATCTTCCATCTTGAAATTGCTTTAAAATAAATTTCTGTTCCAGTTTGAGGTAATTAACTGACCTATCTATAATCCATAATGGAGTATCTGAATTTCCAGTGCAGTCTGTCTATCCATTCCAAAGTGAAAATGTGTACATGTTTGTGGGCAGTGAACTGTAATTGCCTATAGACAAGGCAGTAGAATTCAAAGTATAAGAAACTGCTTATTTTACCTTATTCGCTACACTTGTATGCTTTTCTGAAATGCATTACTTCAAAATTCTCTGGATTCAATTCATTTGATACTTTCCTGACCACATCACTGGTATCTTTCTACAGTCGACAGTCTTTCTGCTCACTATCAACCGATTTTACACTATCTGCAAACTATCATATATATCCCATACACTTTTATGTCTAAAGTAATTGATATCACTGTTAGCAAGGCACCTGCACTAAGCCCTGTCTTTGGTAGGTGCTGTACAACAATGTGCACAAGTATTGTGCACAAGAAGATAAAATGAGAGTAAATTTGATATGCTACACATATCTAATGGTTGGTTTCAGACAAGGATGAACAGAGCCTGGTGTGTGAGCTACACAGCTTTTTTTTTGTTAAAGTGTCACTTTTCTATCCTTTGTTCCATGCTAATGTGTGTTTTTCGGGCATTAGGTGCTCCACTCTGGTACTAGAACCAAGGAGCTGTGTGTGATTAACTAGTCGGTGATTTCCCCACAAAGAATTGAGCTTAAAAATGTAGACGTTGACTGGTGCAAACTTATTTTCTATCATTGAATAACGCAACTGTATTTGTTTTTTTAATGTAAAGTTCTTTTTAAGGGACATGCTTTGAACTGCTTAGTTTATGGAAATAAAAGCAAATAAGAATGTGGAGTATTTGAAGAAATTTACACTTGGTCCTGTGCAAAGGAATAATTTTAAAAATGCAAATGTTGATTTTACTGTTAAACTGTCTATAGCCATCGCAAATGAATCCAAGAAACTCTATGGTGTTCAGTTCCACCCAGAAGTGGATTTGACAGAGCATGGGAGAGACATTTTGAAGAATTTCTTGTTTGATATTGCTGGATGCAGTGGGACATTCACAGTCCAGAGCAGAGAAGTAGAATGCATCCGAGAAATACAAAATAAAGTAGGACATTCCAAAGTTTTGGTAAGTTTTTTTTATTATTAGTGTAAAATTCCTACAAAAATGAAAATTTTCTTTTCATGACTTTGAACACGTTTGTGTTAAACAGAATTGGGTTTCACAGTTTAGAATTCTGACTGTTGTCATTTGATCCATAGGTACTGCTGAGTGGTGGAGTAGATTCTACTGTGTGTACAGCTTTATTGAATAAAGCTCTGAACCAAGATCAAGTAATAGCTGTTCATATAGACAATGGTTTCATGCGAAAAAGAGAGAGTCAGTCTGTTGAAGAAGCCTTGAAGAAACTTGGTATTAAAGTTAAAGGTAAAGTTGCAAAATGACATGTGATTAATTTTAATGATCAGTAATACTGTAAAATTTATCATATAGATGGAACATGTTAATCAGGAATATTTAAAGACCTACCTGTATAGTAGAGCATAACACACAAATTTAAAAAGGCCATTAAAGCCACAGAAAGTTTTTAGTTTAGATTCACTAAGGTGACAAAAAGGCTTAAGATGCTAGATCTGTTTCCATTGCTAAGGTGATATAATTGTTTAGAATTGTGAAAGATTGTGGTAAAATAAATAGAAAAAATGTGTACTGAAAAGAAAAAGCACATCAATTTAAAGTAAACTGGCAAGAAGGAACCAAAATTGGTTCAGTGCCTGGAAGCTAAGGATATTGATCAGTATTTTTCTGACTGTTTGTTTGCAATCTAGTTCTGCAGGACTTAGTGTGTAGGTACCTTGCTAACCATGATATCAATTACTTTAGACTTAAGTGTATGGGATATGATATAGTTTGCAGATAGTGGAAAATTGGTTGATAGTGAGCAGAAAGGCTGTCGACTTAAGGATGTGGTCAAGAAAGTATCAAATGAATTGAATCCAGAGAATTTTGAGGTAATGCATTTCAGAAAACCATATAAGGGTAGTGAAAAAATGGCAGTTAATGAGAATTTTAAAAGGATGCAGGGTTTTTGTAGTGCTTTCCAATAGATCCCAGAAGTAGCAAGGCTGATTAAGGGTACAGGATAGTTTTTTCAGCTGATGCAGAAACAGGCCAAATAGCTTTCTTCTGTCCTTTAAATTTCTACGTTCAGAACCAGTTTTCGATTGGCATGTGTAAATGAGGGGCAATAAAACTGGTGGTTCTGTCATAAAAATGTTCCATATTTGATTCATTTGAGTACAGCCAGTTGAGGTTTGTCGTAAGTTCATGTAATGCCAGCAGAAGTTTGTAGAATTCCCCAGTATTCCTATGCTTTGTGCTTTATATGCCAATCGGAAACAAAAATTGTTTGTACTTTTTTTTTCCCTGTATCAGTATTTATTTATACCACTTACCCTGCTATCCTGAATTCCTATTTGGCTAAGTTGTGCTCTAAAAGTATTGCCAATCATTAGTACAACAAACAAAATAGTGGTCCAAGTTGTTACAATAAGTTTCTTTTAAAATTTACAGTGGTTAATGCAGCACATGCATTCTACAACGGTACAACAACTCTGCCAATTTCAGAAGAAGACAGAACTCCCAGAAAGAGAATAAGTAAGACCCTAAATATGACGACAAATCCTGAAGAGAAAAGAAAAATAATAGGGGATACTTTTGTGAAGGTATATTTAGAATTAACTTTTTAGCATTAACTAAATTGATTCTGTTTCCCAATGCTCAAATATTTTGATTGAACTTTGTGCATGCTGTATTTCAATGAAAGGTGAAAGGCACAATTTTTAAAAAAAATTTGCTTTATCCTAGATTGCAAATGAGGTAATTGGAGAAATGAATCTGAAGCCTGAAGAAGTGTATCTTGCTCAAGGTACTTTGAGGCCAGATTTAATTGAAAGTGCTTCATTAGAGGCAAGCGGGAAAGCTGATGTCATCAAAACTCATCACAATGATACTGAACTGATAAGAAAATTGAGGGAAGAGGTCAGTGATATCTTTCAATATTTCTCTAACAGTTTGGTTCATAGGGATGAACTTATTCTGAGGCTTCATTTGATAATTTTATTTAAACCATATTCTATCTCTTCGTATTCAAGCCTGCATTAGTGAGCTATTGTGTATTTACAAGTGTCCCATGATGTCAAATGTGTTTAATCTCAAAACTATTTAAAAAGTACATAACTGTGGATCTTTTATTTTGCAGGGTAAAGTGATTGAGCCCCTAAAAGATTTCCACAAAGATGAAGTGAGAGCATTAGGCAGAGAGCTGGGTCTTCCTGAAGATGTAGTTTTGAGACATCCATTCCCAGGTGAACTTAATACACATTACTGCCCTTATTAAATGAGAACTCATTCCGTTTTGTACCTAACTTCATAAGTAATTTCTGGTTTATGTTGGCTGTTTTTTAAAGGACCTGGTCTTGCTATTAGAATAATCTGTGCTGATGAGCCATACATTTGCAAAGACTTTGCGGAAACTAATAACATTTTGAAAATAGTAGCTGATTTTTCTGCAAGTGTGAAAAAGGTAAGTTACAGAGAATATTCCTTGCCCCTTTCAATAAAATTTATTAGTGAATACTTCATTCTTGACTTCAAACACCATTTGCCAATTCCGTTTTAACATGGCAAACATCTGTCAGATGCAGTTTGTTTATATGCAATAAAAGATAATCTATCTCACCTATGTATAACACTTTTCACACTTTCTTACATTGCCCCATGATGACAACTTACAAAGTCCTAACTTTCAAAGCTAAATCATTTACTGATAAGGCTTCATTAACAACAAAGGCTATAGATACTTCAGTCATTGTGCATGCTGATTGTCTTGTGGTAGGCTCACACCATAATTTGCTCTGAAAATATATTAGGATGTGCTATAATGAGCATATGAGATTATCTAGAGCAATCAGCATCTTGTACATGCTGAAGGGCTTGAAACAGAATTAACTATTATTTTGTGTTTCCATATGTTGAACGATTTGTTAAATTTCAACATTGATTGTAATGGAGTTAAATTTTGTTATGTAACTATTTCTCGTTATTTGTAATTGGAACACTGTGAAAGGGCATAAGTTTACAATGGCTGTCTAATGATACATATCCCGGTGTCTGGTTTGGTTGAATCTCAGAAAACTACAAGATTAAAGCATGGCTGGTCTGAGAGTCAGGGTGAGGCTGTTATTTCTGTGCAGACGAAGACTGTTTGTGGAATGATTGATTGTAAATAAATTGTTACAAATCAGCTGCATTTGATTATAACACTGCAACGCTTTCAAATATATGGAGTTGACTTATTGGAAACCTAATCTAAACAGTATCAAAACCTGCTGAGTATTTGAGTACTTTTGTGATTCTAAACCATGGTGTAAAGCAGGGTGTGTAAATAAGAGTCATAGAGTCCCAGTTTATAGCACTGGGAACAAACTCTTCAGTCGAACTCATACCAACCAGATAATGATTTGGATACGTATAAAGTAGCTGTGGTTTGTAAGTTTGCAGATGACACCAAAATTGATGTGGTGGACAATGAAGAAAGTTATGTCAGAGTACAATGGGAGCTTGATCAGATGGGCCAATGGACTGAGGAGTGACAGATGGAATTTAATTGAGATAAATGTGAGTTGTATTTTGGTAAGGCAAATCAGGCTAGGATTTGAATAGTTAATGGTAGAGCCCTGGGGAATGTTGCTGAACAAAGAGCCCTACAGGGTGGAAATGCATATTTCTTTGAAAATGGAGTCACAGGGTAGTGAAGAAAGCATTTGGTACGCTCGCCTTCGTTGGTCGGTGTATTGAATGTAGGAGTTGGGATGTTTTGTTGCAGCTGATGGTTGACCGGCATGGACGAGTTGGACCGAAGGGTCTGTTTCCTTGCTGTATAACTATGACTCAATATAAAGAACTGGGAGCAGGAATAGACCTCTGGCCCTTTGAACCTGCTCTGTCATGGGTCATCTTTTCGTGGCCTCAGCTCCACTTACCTGCTCTCTCAGTATAACTCTTAATTCCTAAACATATTTAGTCCCATTTGCCATCATTTGGCCCATATCCCTCTTAAACACTCCCTATCATTGTACCTATCCAGATGTCTTTTTAAATCTTGAGATTGTACCCACCTACTCAACCATGTCGGGCAGCTTGTTCCATACATACCACCCTCTGCATGGAAAATGTTGCCCCTCGGGTCCTTTTTAAATAATTCCCTTCCCACCTTAAACCTATGCCCTTTAGTTTTGGACTCTTCTACCTTAGGGAAAAGACCTTTGCTAGTCACCCTATCCATGCCCTTCATGATTTTATAAACCTCTGTAAGGTCACCCCTCAACCTTCTACACTCCCAGGGAAATAAAACCCCACCCTATTTAGCATCTCCCTTGAGCTCAAAATAAGGCAGTATACTTTACATGAAAATTAAAGTTACCCATGATAATTGGGAAAGTCACTTGACAAATGTAACCACAAGAAATATTTCCTAGAATATATACATAGTTTCCTCTAACAGTATGTTGTGTACCAGGCTGGGAATCAGGCTGTTTTGGATCTGGTTATATTTAATGAAGCAAGTTTAATAAATAATGTCAGAACAAAAGATCCCAGAGGAAACAGTGACCGTAACATGGTGTGCTTAGCATTCGGTTTGGGAGCAAGAAACTAATCAGAAACAACTACGCTAAACTTAAATGAGCGTAATTACATAGAAGTGAGGGAAGGAGGCAGAAAGCAGGTAACTGTTGGGCGATTAGTCTCTTTTCTATTTTTGGAGAAGTCTTGGATTCAATTATTAAGGAAGTAATACCAAGACATTTGGAAAAATCACAATCTGATCCAACATATTTAGCATGGCTTCATTAAAGGGTAATTGTATCCAACTAATCAAATTTTTTTGAGGAAAACTCAACCGAAGTGGATGGATGGGCTCCAGGCTAATGGTGAGGAAATAGTGTTCTTGCAGGTTGGCAACATGTGACCAGTGGGTATATAGTCAGGATGTGAGTGGGCAAAAATTTGGATGATGCTGAAATATAATCTGGGAAAATCTGAAGTTATGTATTTTAGCAGGAGGAATGCAATAGCTGAATATTAAATAGAGAGACTACAGAATGCTGCTGCACAGAGGGATTTGGGGCTGCTTGTGCATGAATCTCAATGTCAATAACCAAGTTCACTGGGTAATAGGAAAAGCAAATGAATGCCTTGCCTTTATTTCAGAGAAATGGAGAATAGAGGACTCAGGTTTAAATTAGACAAGGTACTATTCAGAGCATACCTGGAATACCATGAACTGTTTTGGTTCCCTTTATTCTAAGGAAAGATATACTGGCATAGCAGGCAGTGACAGTGCAGAGAAGGTTCACCTATGTTGATCCCAGGCATGAAGAGACCATCTTATGAGCAGGCGCTGATACTCCAACTTTTCTGAGGAAGGGTCACCAGACCCGAAACGTTAACTTTGATTACTCTTCAGAGGTTCTGCCAGACCTGCTGAACTTTTCCAGACAACTTCTGTTTTGGGTTCCGAACAGCATCTGCCGTTCGTTCTTTTTTTTAACTTAAAGATTCTTGGGGGACTTGACAGAGTAGAAGCGGAGAGCTTAGTCCTAAACACTCCTACAAAGGGAAACAAAAGGTTTAATCTGAATACGGGTTCAACCATTTCAGGCAAATAATTTCTCCTCTGAGGAATATGAATCAATAATGAAAGACTGATTTCTAATCAGTGAGGCAAGCTGATCATGTGGATAAGGCAGGAAAGTGGAGTTAGGTACTATATGATCAGCCATGATCTCATTGACTGGCAGAGCAGTCTCATTGGGCCAAATGGCCCTTTTCTGCTCCAAAGTCTTATGGTTTCAAAGCACTGGCAATCGTTAACTTGGTGAATTCCAACATCATTTTTTGACGTTAAAGGATGACAGGTTGTGGTTAGATGCATAAAGATTCTCTTTTTTTCAGTGGAGATCTCTGTGGAGTAATACAGAAGTCCTGAAAAATTGTGAATTTGAGTTAGATAATGCCATAGTAACCCTGCTATGGTGCTTTGTACTTTCAGCACCATACAATTGACATGAGCAACAGATTACAAGAATGCTGTTGTGACACACTGTTTCAGAAGTTTGATGCTAAGTCTACAACCCAAAGAGAAATATTGTACCCTTTTTCAATTATAACATAAACTACTCATAATTTATTACAGAATTCTGATAAACACATGTTGTCATGGGTTAAAGATAACAGTATCAAAAGCAGTGGTGTAGATGGATATAAATATCATAGAAACATTTTATAATTCTTTTAGCCAATCATAGCTTTGCTGAAGTTGATGCATTTGGAAGGACCATTGTGAAAAATAGTACATTTTAAAATTAATAGCATTTCTTAAATCGTGGATGAGCCGCGACGAGTTCCAGGTTCCCAGATTTGAAAAATGGGATAGGGTGAGTTGATGGTTATAGAATGTGGTTTACTTTCATTTGTAAAGAAGTACAGATTATAAAAGTGGAGCAAATAATGTTGGAGGTATCATGTGAACAGTTCTGGGCACAACGCTTCAAGAATGTTCTAAAGGCCTTAGAAAGGAGATGCCGAGAAGTTTGCAAGGATGAGAAAGTTGGGGAAAGTTAAAGCTTTTTAATCTTGTCTGTTCCTCCGAGAACAATGGTCTGTTGAATGAATGCTTCTAAGAAAGATTTTGAAAGATTAGGTAGAGGAAGAATTGTTCATTTAGCAAGTAAGTCATTAACTTAAGACCAAAGATTCAAGTTAATTAGTGGAAGATCTAAATGGCAGATGAATAGGAATACTTTACTGATGTATCTTCAGACTTTACCTCAAATGATGGACTCTGAATCCATAAATGTTTAATCGAGAATTATTTAAGTACCTGAAGCTATGAGCATTTGTGTTCTGGCAACACTAAAATGTGGGGCAAAGTGTACCTGCTGTTTGAAAGCACTTGGACTGATACAAAAGGTGACCATTGTAATATTCTGTAATATTGAAAAAGAAATGCCAAAAAATGTATTTTCTTGCATTAAAACCGTTACAAGATTATTTATGACTTTACATGTTGAGGGTATATCAAAGGATTTATGCTAGTTTTCACCAAAGAATGTGTTTGCAGAAAATGTGAATCTAGGGATGTTGGGAAGTCATGGTACTATGTTTTTCTACAGCCGCACACGCTATTACAAAGAGTCAAGTCCTGTACAAGTGATGAAGAGCAAGAAAAATTGATGCAAATTACAAGCCTGCATTCACTTAATGCTTTTCTTCTGCCAATTAAAACTGTTGGAGTACAGGTTAGTGTTGCATTGTAAATATTGAAGAAGTCAAATGTCATAAAGTTTGTTTTATTCTTTTGAATCAAATTGAATCTTTAAATTATTATGGCCTGGAAATGAAAAGTGAATTGGTGGACTATTGAATTTAATATACTTGGCATTTTTGAACTACTCAGTATGTAAGTTAGCCTGCTGAGCTGGAAGGTTTGTTTCAGACGTTTTGTCACCATGACTAGGTAACATCATAAGTGAGAGTCTCTGGTGAAGTGCTGGTGGTATGTCCTGCCTCTCTCTTTATACGTCTTGGTTTCTTAAGGGAGAGGCAGGACGTTTAAATAGGGCAGTTAGGCAGGAATTTAAAAAGGAGGTCCCCGAGAGTAGTAATATCTGGATTACTCCTGGTGCTACGATCGAGTGAGGGCAGGAATAGGAGGATAGAGCAGGTGAATGCATGGCTGAGGAGCTGGTGTATGGGAGAGGGATTCACATTTTTGGATCATTGGAATGTCTTTTGGGGTAGGAGTGACCAGTACAAGAAGGACGGATTGCGTCTAAATTGGAAGGGGACAACTGGCAGGGAAACTTGCTAGAGCTGCTCAGGAGGATTTAAACGAGTAAGTTGAGGGGGGACACAGGGATATAGTGAGGAAAGAGGGCAATCTGAGACTGGTACAGTTAAGAACAGAAGTGAGTCAAACAGTCAGGTTAGGCAGGGACAAGGTAGGTCTAAAAAATTGCATTTATTTAAATGCAAGAGGCCTAACAGGGAAGGCAGATGAACTCAGGCATGGTTAGGAACATGGGACTGGGATATCATAGCAATTGCAGAAACATGGCTCAGGGATGGGCAGAACTGGCAGGATACAAATGTTACAGGAAGGATAGAAAGGGAGGCAAGAGAGGAGGGGGAGTGGCGTTTTCGATAAGGGATAGCATTACAGTTGTGCTGAGGGAGGATATTCCTGGAAGTACATCCAGGGAAGTTATTTGGGTGGAACTGAGAAATAAGAAAGGGATGATCACCTTATTGGGATTGTATTATAGAACCCTCCAATAGTCAGAGGGAAATTGAGAAACAAACTTGTAAGGAGATCTCAGCTAATAGGGTGGTTATGGTAGGGGATTTTAATTTTCCAAACATTGACTGGGACTGCCATAGTGTTAAAGGTTTAGATGGAGAGGAATTTCTTAAGTGTGTACAAGACAATTTTCTGATTCAGTATGTGGATGTACCTACTAGAGAAGGAGCAAAACTTGACCTATTCTTGGGAAATAAGGCAGGGCAGGTGACTGAGGTGTCAGTGGGGGCGCACTTTGGGGTCAGCGACCATAATTCTATTTGTTTTAAAATAGTGATGGAAAAGGATAGACCAGAGCTAAAAGTTGAAGCTCTAAACAGAGGGAAGGCCAATTTTGATGGTATTAGACAAGAACTTTTGATGGCTGTCTAGGGGCAGATTTTCGCAGGTAAAGGGACAGCTGGAGGATGGGAAGCCTTTAGAAATGAAATAATGAGAATCCAGAGAAAGTATATTCCTGTTAGGGTGAAAGGAAAGGCTGGTAGTTATAGGAAATGCTGGATGACTAAAGAAATTGAGGGTTTGGTTAAGAAAAAGAAGGAAGCATATGTAAAGTATACACAGGATAGATTGAGTGAATCCTTAGAGTATAAAGGCAGTAGGAGTATACTTAAGATGGAAATCAGGAGGGCAAAAAGAGGACATGCGATAGCTTTTGCCAATACAGTTAAGGAGAATCCAAAGGATTTTTACAAATACATTAAGGACAAATGGTAACTAGGGAGAGAATAGGGCCCCTCAAAGATCAGCAAGGTGGCCTTTGTGTGGAGCCGCAGAAAATGGGGGAGATACTAAACAAGTATTTTGCATCAATATTTACTGTGGAAAAGGATATGGAAGGTATAGACTGTAGGGAAGTAGATGGTGACAACTTTCAAAATGTCCATATTACAGAGGAGGAAGTGCTGGATGTCTTGAAACGGTTAAAAGTAGATAAATCCCCAGGACCTGATCAGGTGTACCCTAGAACTCTGTGGGAAACTAGAGAAGTGATTGCTGGGCCTCTTGCTGAGATATTTGTATCATCGATAGTCACAGGTGAGATGCTGGATTACTGGAGCTTGGCTAACGTGGTGCCACTGTTTAAGAAGTGTAGTAAGGACAAGCCAGGGAACTATAGACCAGTGAGCCTGATGTCGGTGGTGGGCAAGTTGTTGGAGGGAATCCTGAGGGACAGGGTGCACATGTATTTGGAAAGGCAAAGACTAATTAGGGATAGTCAACATGGCTTTGTGAGTGGGACATGTCTCTCAAAATTGAGTTTTTTGAAGAAGTAACAAAGAGGATTGATGAGGGC
>NC_057722.1:35839434-35884345 GCF_004010195.1 Chiloscyllium plagiosum | reverse complement strand
TCTAAAAGATACCTAAGGGGTAACGTTTTCACACAGAGGGTGGTACGTGTATGGAATGAGCTGCCAGAGGAAATGGTGGAGGCTGGTACAATTGCAACATTTCAGAGACATTTGGATGGGTATATGAATAGGAAAGGTTTGAAGGGATATAGACCAGGTGGGACTAGATTGGGTTGGGATATCTGGTCGGCATGGACCGGTTGGACCGAAGGGTCTGTTTCCATGCTGTACATCTCTATGACTCTATGACATACCACCGGCGCTTCTCTGGAGGCTCTCACTGATGATGCTACTTAGTCACGGTGAAGAAACATCTGGAAACTATCCTTCCAGCTCAGCGAGCTAACTTAAATACTTGTCATGAACCTGAGCTACAAATCTTAAACATCGCTAACTTGGTTTTTTGTACACTGTTTCAAATATGTCATTGTACTTGAGAAAACCTGAATTTAAATGCTTTCCACAATAAATTGTATAATTTGGAAATTTATCACCTGTTATATAGAAAGTAATATACATTTGTGAGTTGGTACTGGATGATGCAAATTACTGTGCCTGTAACCAGGTATTTGTATCTCTATGAACTCGGTTGTACTGATTTTGAAGAGTTAACATGTAAATATTTTTACAATAACAACTAAGAGCTTGACCTGGTAATTATTAATTTCTGTTTTTCTGAAAATGAGCTGTAGCTTTATATTTTCAAGTTATTAAACTCGTGTCTATTTTCAATGAAATCTAAAGTCTATGTCAGGAATAAAATTATCTTGATTTAAGTTTGCTTGCTGAGCTGGAAGGTTTCGTCACCATACTAGGTAACATCATCAATGAGCCTCCAGTGAAGCATTGGTGTTATGGCCCACTTTCTATTTGTCTTTAGGTTTCCTTGGGGTGGCAATGTCTTTTCCTGTTCTTTTTCTTGGGCTGTTGGATGGAATCCAAGATGAGGTGTTTGTTGATAGAGTTCCAGTTGGAATGCCATGCTTCTAGGAATTCTTGTATGTCTCTCTGTTTGGCTTGTCCTGGGATGGATGTGTTGTCCCATTCAAAGTTGTGTCTTTCTCATCTGTATGTAAGGATACTAATGGTAGTGGGTCATGTCTTTTTGTGGCTAGTTGATGTCATGTATCCTGGTGGCTAGTTTGTCCAATGCAGTGTTTGTTATAGAAATTGCAAGGTATTTTGTAAATGTTTATTTTGTTTTCTGTATAAAGTCTTTCAAGTTCATTAACTGATATTGTAGTGCGTTGGTGGGTTGTGGGCTACCATGATGCCAAGAGGTCTGAGTAGTTTGGCAGTCATTTCTGAAATGTCTTTGATGTAGGAGAGAGTGGCTAAGTTTCTGGGCATGTTTTGTCTGCTTGTTTGGGTTAGTTGCTGAGAAATTGGTGGACTGTGTTCTTTTGAATATGCTGTCGTGATTTTCCTCTACTGTTTGTCGTTCCTCTGTGCTGGGCGTGTGTGGTGGCTCATTGAAATAATGTTCTAATGCAGCTTTGTTAGTGGGTGTTGGGATGATTGTTTCTGTAGTTCAGTATTCGGTCCATATGTGTTGTTTTCCTGTTGATGCTGGTTTGAAGTTCCCCATTGGCTGTTCGCTCCATTGTAACATATAGGAATGGTGGTTTGTTGTTTTCCTCACTAGCATCCTTACATACAAGTGAGAAAGGATACCACTTGGACTGAGACAACACATCCATCATAGGACAAGCAAAACAGAGAGACATATAAGAATTCCTAGAAGCACAGTATTCCAACTAGAATTCTATCAACATACACATTGATTTGGCTCCCACCTACCACCCCTGAGAGAGAGAACAGGAAATGACATCACCAACCCAAAGAAACGTAAACACACCAATAGAAATCAGATCAGAACACCAGTGCTTCTCCAGGCTCACTGATGTTACCTAGTATGGTGATGAAACATCTGAAAACGAACCTTCCAGCTTACATCCAGAACTTTAACCTGAGCTACAAATTTTCTCCAAACTCGCTAATCATATTCTTCTCTTGAAGGGTGACTGTAGGACGTATAGTTATGTTTGTGGCTTATCTAGTAAAGATCAACCGCACTGGGATTCCTTCATATTCCTAGCCCGACTTATTCCACGAATGTGCCATAATATTAACAGGTTTGTGTATTTATTTTGTACTTTAAGCTATTTGAAAATAGATATTGCTAAGTATGAACAATCTTTTCACTATTGCAAGCCGTAATAAATCTGTCCTGTACTAATGAAAATGTTTGTGTTTCAGAGTTGTGTATGTTTTTGGACCACAGATTCGAGAACCTATAACAGATGTAACACCAACTTTCCTAACAACAGGAGTGCTTAGTACACTCCGGCAGGCTGACTTTGAGGCGCATAACATTCTTAGAGAGTCTGGTAGGAATACAGTTAGTATTCTTGAGAAACCTGTATGTGGCATTACGTTGTGTTCTCCTTTCCACAGAATTAGTTTGATACAATCATAGTTTGATTATCTGAAATTTGGTGGTCTCCACACCACCAATCCTTTTAGTCATTTGTTAGCGAGGTGGTCAAGAAGGTACCATCTACTGGTTTGGAATGGGATGGTACTCTAGGGAAACATTTTCATTAATTTATAGTATTGAACATCTTTTGCTTAGACTAAGTTGCTATCAGCTTTCTTAGATCGCAGTTGGTTACTTTCATCCTCCGGAGCAATGCATTCAATTAGCCAAGCTACTGCACTACAGTCTTTTTCAATTAAGATATTTTTAGGTGTTTCCATATAAATTTTCATAATCATTTTTTCCAGTTTTCCTCTTTCAGGAGAGACAATCTTAAAGTTATGTTGATTTGAACATATCTGCATATGCTATGTCAGCACTTTTTAAGTAAATGGTATGGTGTGTGTATGCCTTTATAGGTTACTCTGGGAAAATTAGTCAGATGCCAATTGTTTTAACCCCGCTACATTTTGACCGTGACCCACTCCAGAAGCAGCCCTCTTGTCAGAGATCTGTGGTGATTCGAACCTTCATTACAAATGATTTTATGACTGGCATCTCAGCAACTCCTGGCAATCACATTCCTGAAGAGGTGAGATTTGTATTATGTACTTAGAAACTGTGACAACCTTTTCACCAGTAATTTAGAGGATAATGCAGCAATATATAATTGTTTTAAAACATTTTTGTCATTGACTTGGTCTTGATACTAAGGTGGGATGCAAGTGTACGTTGGGTATTGTGTTTAAGTTTTTTTTGATTATCTCCTCCAGAGGTTTCACGCTCCTGGGGTAAAATTTTTTGGACCCTTTTTTTTTTAGCAGCTTGAGATGGCTGTTTTTCTGTGCACGTGTGTGTCTGGATCATGAAGGACATCATTACTGAGTGTAATTTTGTTTGTGCCCTACGCACTTTTCAGTTAGTGCACTATTCTAGTAATTTTGACCAACTACTCCAGTTCAGTTCAGCATAGGGAATAGTTAACATTTTGACTGCAGTTCTAACAAATTATCAGCGCAGACACAGGTTATTTATGACAAGGTCACTTCTCCACTGCAGAGGTTTTTGATAATTTTAAATGCATGTCCAAAGAAGTAAATATGAATGAAATACAAGCATAAAATGGTAGCCTCTTCAGGTTCCAAAGCAGTCACATAAGACTTGAAACATTAGTTCTGTTTGATCTGTCCACAGTTGCTGCCAGACCTGCTGAGTTTCTCAAGCTCTTTAAGCATTTAAGATCTCCAGCATTTAAAGTGCTTTGCTTTTACTTAAGTATGAACGAGAACCCTGTTTTCCTTGTCAGGTTATTTTAAAAATGGTGAGAGAAATCAAGAAGATACCTGGAATTTCCCGTGTCATGTACGACTTGACCTCAAAACCACCTGGAACTACGGAATGGGAGTGAATGAAACAATTTTTTTTGTGAAAACATTCCCAGTGTTAACAGTAAGGTGGAAGTGTGACTGGAGCTGCTACTTTGCACCTTTTTCTTTTTGTCATCCCTCCCCTTGCCCTACCCAGATCCTACCGTATAATTCAGTATTTGGCAAGGATATATTTTAATGGGTTAAGAATATGTACGGGTAAGGGATTCATCATCAGATTTTCCTGGTAAAATTGTGAAGCCTTTGCCAATGTATTTGGACACCCTTTATAGTACAATTTGTCTGGTGTTTTGAACTTTCTAAGGCACAGTTCATTTGCAGTAAATTAACTAAGCCATTGCCAGTATATCATTGTAAATCTCAATTATTGATGTGACCAATTTTTTTTTTTAAAAACAGATCTGTTACAAATATTTTGCCAAATGGATAGGTTGTATGGAAGTATATTGGCAAGTTTTGATGTATTCAGTATGTTTAAAGTTTATTGACAGTTTGTAATTGCATTGTTCTAAATGAACAAATTACCAGCAGTTTGGCTCTGTTTATCACTGTAATTTTGGATACTGTATGAAATGATTAGAATGAACACAGTTGTGATTTTCATGGCCTAAAGAACTCTCAAAGGGTTTGATTTTTGCCAAAAATCCTGATCATATACATGCTTTTGAATATTAGCAGCCAACTGTGTACTGTACATATTTCCTAACTTGCATGTGAGCCAAAATTTTATTTGAAGGATAAGAGGACTAGGGTTTTCCAAAGGCAGCATTTTTAATGTATCATTTGACAATTTTATATATCTATTTTATTAACTGACTACCATAATTTCATTGTGAAATATTTTCACTTTGCTATTTACCTAGATATCAGTTTATCAACACAATATGTATGGTTATTATTAATTGTTGCCTTAATTTGATCACCTCTATCCCACATGTTCAGAAAATGTAATTTATAATTGTAAACTTTGTCAAATTAATAAATTGATAAGACATACCTCAAGTTCTGAAATTTCCATGCAGAAGTAACTTTGTCAGTGGTACATTGTAAAGGTTTTGAGTTTTGAACTTACTACAGAAACATTCATGAAAATCTCTATTCTGACGATGTTATCTTTAGATTTTTTTCATAAGTCCAAATCAGTTACATTCAGAATTTTAGCAAGCTAAGTTCAGTCCATCTACTTTGAGTGTATATCTAATTTATCCAAATTGTATGTACAGAAATAAACATTTTCTTCTATGCATCTACATCTTAAATATATTAAAATTCCTGAATGTTGGAAACCAAACATTTCAGTGAAGATGCAGAC
The DNA here is from genome assembly GCF_004010195.1 of Chiloscyllium plagiosum. Lineage (NCBI taxonomy): Eukaryota > Metazoa > Chordata > Chondrichthyes > Orectolobiformes > Hemiscylliidae > Chiloscyllium > Chiloscyllium plagiosum. The sequence goes on along the minus strand of NC_057722.1, from coordinate 35,879,166 downwards.
TGTTTGGCAGATTAGATGATCAGATCACTTCACTTGGGTGATTTGATAAAGTGCAACTAACAGACTTCGCATCATTTTCATTCGAAAGGTATTTTCTTGTTCCAGTTTGTAGCTACATGCAGGAACATTCATGCCATTAAAGATTTCATATCAATTCCTGATGCCTGAGCAATGTGTTTACTGTATTGCCATTTTGCAGTTGAAATTCATAACAACTAAATTATGCATCATGCATTAGGTACAGCAGTCGATACATTTTTATTTGAAAAATCATGATTTCCAATGTTGCTGAAAACAAGTTATTTAGCTCAAAACCCTTTGGTGAAATTTGTGGTACATAGTTCCCTTTATGTAAAAACGGATGCCTAAATTACTTTTTCTCAGATTAGTACTGCAGAGTATTTCAGGTAAAATAAAGCCCTTTGTTTACAATTTATGCATGGCCTAAAATTTGATCTTTTTTAAAACTTTTTCAAATTTTGTGGTACTGATGATGAGGAAAATGTAAATTTTGAAATACATGAACATTTGCCATTTTAAAAACTGATGACCAGTGAGTTCATTGTGATCTCAATGTTAAAATTATTAATTGGAACAAACTATCTCCTTTTCATATAGGCACAAAGAAGGGAAATGGGTATTTTTGAAAGCAGGAAAATGAATATTTTTGAAAGCAGAATTGGTATTTTTGAAATGTTAGTGAAAGGTGTATCTGTTTAATTTCCACTCCATACCTTTGCTGCTAACAAGTCTTTATCAACATTCAAATCATTTAAGCGACTTAAGTCGATGTATATAAATATATATATCCATACTGCTGTAAATTAATTTTTTAGTAATTCATTTTATTGCATGCACATTTCCTATCTATAGATTTGTTTATTGTTGAGCCTCAATAAAGTATAGTATTAAATCCCTTATGACTTTTCATTTTAAGAACTGCAGCTTGCATTGTAAGATGTACTGAAATGTTAGATCTGTGATTTCAGCTCTTAACTACTGGCACCTTCAGGGAATTTTTGTTGCCCAACATCAGTGTTTTTAAATGTTTGCATTGACAAGGTAGCAAATCTTCATAGAGAACTAAAACTACAAATGCATTAATTTAGGAGATCTGCTTTGACTTCTCTTCTCATACTTGTTCTCTCATCCATACCAAATATAATTTATTTTATCCAGTTTCATTCTCATACTTTAAGTTTCTTATCTCAATTTTTTCCAGTCCCTTTTGTGTGCAGATAATATCCTTTTCTCCTTATTTGGTTACTGTTCTTTGGTTCACATATAGTTTAATAACCAAATGCCACATGATTTGAAAACCACCAGGTAAGGATTATCACAGCTTTCAATGAAACAATTAAGGATACAAATGGGAGCCAATAAAATGTAAAAATGTTTTTGATCAACTTCCAAAGGATATGATAAGGTTTATTGTTTGGGAGACTTAAAGAATTTTACTGTACAAAAAAGTCTCAATTTACTTTGATAGACTGTGACTGGACTCAACATTAACTCTGCAAAAGTGAGGACTGCAGATGCTGGTGAAGGGCTTTTGCCCGAAACGTCGATTTTCCTGCTCCGGATGCTGCCTGACCTGTCCTTTTCCAGCACCACTCTGATCTAAACTCAACATTAACTCTGTTTTCTTCCTACAGACGCTGCCAAACTGCTGAGTTTTGCCAGCATTTTCTTTTTGTTTCATATCTCCACATCTGCAATTCTTTGTTTTATTTTATCTCAAAGTTTTTTTTGTATTTCTCAATACTTTTTCAAGATACTCCTTCTTGTTTAGCTGCTTGGGTCTTGAGTTTCATTCGGCTATTGCAGTCCATTATTAATTCTTTTGAATGAAGGCATTTAACCAGATAACAGAATTTACCTTGAAGTTGCAGTGTCACTGTACTATTATTCTCACTGTAGCTTTAGGAATCCTATTTAGTGTGAATAACTATTGAAATGTCTGACTGAGTGCTTAGAAATGGCCAATGAGCTTGGTTTTCAACATGGTTTCTTCAGGTCACCATAAATTCAACGAAACAGCTGATGAAGCCAAGAAAAATATATAAATTAAGACTTTGCATCATTTATACATTTTGCAAATGAGAGGTTCTGTCATCCGCTTTAACCCTAGGATTTCCATGTTGCAGTTTCAGCTCACAGAACATCTTTTTTTTTTTTAGATTACATTACAGTGTGGAAACAGGCCCGCCGAAATGCAACCCACCCATACCCCTACATTTACCTCTTACCTAACACTACGGGCAATTTAGCATGGCCAATTCACCTGACCTGCACATCTTTGGACTGTGGGAGGAAACCGGAGCACCCGGAGGAAACCCACGCAGACACGGGGAGAATGTGTAAACTCCACACAGTCAGTCGCCTGAGGCGGGAATTGAACCCGGGTCTCAGGCGCTGTGAGGTAGCAGTGCTAACCACTCTGCCACCGTGCCGCCCACTTGTTAAATATCAAATTGATGAGAAACAAGAAACCAAGCCCAATCTGTATTCTGATTCAGTTCTGCTCTGTTAGTATCATTGCCAACCCTCCAGGATTTCAAAATTAACCTCTCAGATGTTATAAGTAGTGCAGGAAAAAATGTCTTTCACAAACAACCTAACTATTACAAATGGATTACAAGCGATTTCACTCCAGTCAAAATGAGGTTTGCTTGTGATCTCTTGAAAGAGCTGTGAAATCTTTCAGCAATAGTTTCTTTTTGGGTGAAATTTTTTATTCGTTAACATGAGGTACCACTGCCTAGGGGTAGCATTTATTGTCCATCCCTAATTATCCTGAGGACAGTCAAGTGTAAACTACACTTCTGGGGTCTGGAGTCGCATGTAAGTCACACCCAGGTAAGAATGACAGATTTGTTTCCCCAAAGGGCATTAGTGAACCTCATGGGTTTTTCTGACAATTATCAATGGATTCATGGTTATAATTAGCTTCTTAATTCCAGATATTGAATTCAAATTGCACCGTCTGCTATGGTAGGATGTAGAGCCAGGTCCCCAGAATATTACTCTGGATTTTCAGACCAGCAATAATATCAATAGGTTATTTCCTCCCCCAGTGAGGGGGGCTCGGTAATTGTTTCCTGTACTCCTTTTAAGTCAAGAAAATAGGAAAGAAATTGTGGATTTGGCAAATGAAGGAATTTTAAGGATTAATCTGTTACTAAAATCCAGTCTGTTTGGCATTTACTGCTAGTCTTTCCTAGTTTTAGGTGTGTATGTAATATATATGGATAATTAATCCAGGCTAGTACATTATCTCCTATCCCATGTGTTTAATTTTGCTAAACCAGGCTCCTGTGAGGGACTTTATTACAAGCCTTCACAAAATCTAAATTTATTATGACTGTTGGCCCTCATCAATTTTGTTACCACTATCTTAAAAAAAAACTCAAGTTCATCAAAGATGAATCTTACTCGCAAATCTGCATTATGCCTGGTCAGATCGTTCCCATCCAACTGTCTACTTCCTTTTACAACAGGTTCTAGCACTTTCCGTAGTCCTGATGCAAGGCTTAATGTGTATGTAGCTTACTGTGTGTTCTCTCATTTCCTTCTTAAATAGTCAGAATACATTTATTACTTTCCATTCTGAAGGAATTATAGAATTTTGGTAGATAATTGCCAATGCATCTACCTTTTATAGCAACCTGTTGGTATGTAGACTATCAGATCCTGGTGTTATGGACCAGTCCAGATGCCCTCAAAACATTTCAAGGAAGTAGCTCCTTAGTTTTAAACAAAACAATTTATTTGCATTATTACCAAATGAAGCACAAACAAGAACAGACCACAGAATAGTTTAACTTATCTGAAAACCCAACAGACTATCCCAATTTAATGATGTTCTAAATTCCTGCAACAATCCCCATAAACACCCCTTGTCAACAAAGGTAAAATCAAACAGAGGATCTTTCAGGAACGAGAGAAAGATGGCAAAGAGAGGTTCAGCATGGAGCACTTTCATAGGACAAATGCTTCATTCTCTGGGATCAGTCCAGTATACCACCTCTGAACTGACCAATGCAACTACATCCTTCCTCAATTAAGGGCACAAATTGTGCACTATATTGAGAAATTGCACCTGCAATGTCTGTACGGTTGAAGCAAAACTCCCCTATTTTATGCTCCATTCCTTTTGCAATGAATGTCACAATTCAATTTGCCTGCCTTATTACCTGCTCTACCTGCAAACTAGGTTTTTTGTGAATCGTGTGAGGACACCCAGATCCCTCTATACTGAAGCACTCTGAAGTTTCTCTCCATTTAGATAATAAGTTGCCTTCCAATTTCTCCAACCAATTTGGGTAATCCACACTTATCCATATTAAATGCCATCTGCCAAATTTTGGCTGCACTCACTTAAGCTGTCCATATCAATTTGTAAATTTCGGATTTCTTCATTACAACTTACTTGTGCACCTATTTTAGGATCATCTGCAAATTTGGCTATACTACTTTCTATCCCCATGACCAAGTCATGAATATACATTGCGAAGAGTTGAGACCTGAGGACTGAACTCTGTGACAACCCAGTACTTATATCTTGCCAACCAGAAAAACTCATTTATCTTGACCTGCTTTAATAAGATTATTCATTGAATATGATGCAATGAAAAAGAACTAATCTAAAATAGCAAAGCTCTCTCGTTGATTTCTCAATACACTCCTCTCAAACTATTCCTAACATTTCAGAAATTTGTATTCCACAGTTTTGTCCTCAATTCATTTACATAGTCTATATGCAGATTAAAATCATCCATAATAACGGTGTTGTCTATGCTGCATTCTTTCTTGTCTCCCAATTAATATGATACTCCACATTGCCACTACTCTGTGGTAGCCTATAAATAACTCCAATCAGTTTTTGCAGAAGTTTGCTGTTTCTTAACTCCACACAAACAGATTCCATACGTTGTTCTTCCAACCCGATGTTTTCCCTTGCAAATGTATTGATTTGTTCTATTTATTATTAGCTCAAATTCATCTCCTTTTCCTTCCTGTCTGTCCTTCCTAATATTCTTGAATATTTATTTCCCAGTCCTGGTCATCAAGCAGCCATGTTTTTGTGAAGGCAATTAGATCATACCCAGGCATCTCCATTTGCACATTTTGATGATCTACCTTGTTGTGAATGCTGTCTGCATTCAAGTAGAATGCCTTTAATGTTTTTTGATACTATTCTGCTTTCAAAGCATACTCCATGCTTGGATTTGTTTCTTGTGTCTTCTAGTCTCCCTTGCACCTTTTCAACTTCCTGTTATCAACTTTATTTTCTTCCCGTTATTTAAGTCCGCAGATTCTTATCCTCCTGACAAGTTCATTTAAACCTACTCCAACAACACAAGCAAATGTCTGAAAGTATCAGTCGTGTTGAAGTGTAACTTGTCCAGCATGCACAGATGACACATGTTCCAGGACTAGTCCCACTTACTCAGAAATCTAATGCTCTCCCTCCTAATCAGTTCTCCAGCCACATGTTCAATCAGTCAATCCACTTGTTCTTATACGTTGTAGCACATGATTCTGGGTGTAATCCTAAGATTACTGCTCTTGATGCCCTGCTTTTTAACTTCTTTCCTAACTCCCTTATATCTGTCTTCAGGATCTCATCCCTCTTTTACATGTCATTGGTAACAATGTGAATGACAACTTTTGGCTGATCCGCTTCCTCCAGAAGCAAGTCCTGCAGTTATTTAGTAACATCGTTGACTCTGGCACCCAGGAGGCAACACACCATCCTGGGGTCACATTTCACACCTTAGGAACACCTACCTGATCACCTGACTTCCAAATTCCCTATAACTCTTCCATTCTTCATCCTTCTTTGTACTGCTGGGATGCCTATGGTACCATGGGCGTGGCACTGACTGCACTCCACTGCATCCTCACCTCCGCCCAAGGCCCCAAAGGATCCTTCCACATCTGGCAGAGATATTTCTGCGAATGTGTAGACTTCATCTGCTGTGTCTGTTGCTCTCGATGTGGTCTCCTCTACATTGGATAGACAGGATGCTTACTTTCGAAATATTTCAGAGACGATATCTGGGACACATGCACTAAACCACCCCACCGTCCTGTGGCTGTCCACCTCAACTCCTCTTCCCAGTCCACCAAGGACACGCAAGTCCTGGACTGCCGCCACTGCCAAATCCAAGCCACCCCACGCTGGAGGAAGAATGCCTCATCTTCTGTCTTGGGCCCCTTGAACCACAGAGCATCAATATCGATTTCACCAGTTTCCTCATCTCCCCTTCCCTCACCTCATCACAGCTCCAACTTTCCAAATCAACAGCACCCTCTTGAGCTGTCCTACCTATCCATTTTCGTTCCTACCTATATGGTCCATCCTCCCCTCTGACCTATCACTATCAGCCCCCATCTGCATCTACCTATCCCCTTCCCAGCTGCCTGACCCCTATCCCCACCATAGTATTTATTTCTCAGACCTTCCCCTCCCTCCCAATTCCTGACATGGCTCATGCCCAAAATGTCAATTCTCCTCCTCAGATGCTTACTGACCTGCTGTGCTTTTCCAGCACTACACCTTTCCACTCTGCACTCCACTCAGGAATCATCACCTTCATGAGTTTCCAAGATGGAATACTGATGAGCAAGAAGCATAGACATGAGTGTCTCCAGCAAGACCTGCATAATTTTATTAATCTACCTGGTACTCATCCATTCCCTCACTGCCAGCGTACATCTTTATAGTGACCATCTCATTACATCCACATTATCCTCTGTATATGGAAGTAGGGACTCCAGCTACTTCTCAAGTTCCAAAACTGGATCTCTAGCTGCTGACATCTCCTGCAGATATATTCATCTGGAATGCATGACATGTCCATGATTTTACACGCCTCAAGATGTACACTTCACTTGGCTCTTCTGACATGCCATCCTGTTACTCACAAATGATGTCTTCCCAACTTTCTCTATAGACTTGTTATAAAAATAATCAAGCAAAAAAAATTTGACTGAGCAGCGCAGTTGGAAGTGAGAAGTCATGAGACTAAATTCCAGGTATATGTCCTACCAGAATAGGTGGTCCTAAATGCTAGTTTAATTTCAAATTCACATAAATATTGCATTCTGTGCTTGCCTGTTGCTTTTCTTGCCTCTCCAACAGGTAATCCCTTCTTAGTCAATGTTTAAGACAAAAAGTTAGATAATGCTACAGGACAATTTCTGTGGAATCTTCTTGCTGTGATTCTGGTAAGGCTACAGTGAATTTATCTGGCAGTACTGCCCATTTCTGCCAATATTGTGGTGATTGTGAGAATCCCCATAGAAATTAATGATGTTAATTTGTTCAAACTTTTCTGTGTATTGTATATTGATGTCTATGTCATATATATTTTAATGCTATAATCTTCTAATGCAAATGTCATGTATGGAGCACTTTAAGTCAACTGAAGTGTGGTTTCTACATTAACACTTGCAAACAATAAATTAAAAGTGGAATGCCTAATGAATAATAGGAAGCAATTCCAAAATGAAATTTTTAATAGCATGAACCTTGGAGTTTCGTGCTTAGTGTGTAAGAAAATATAAATCGCTAAATGACTGAAAAATCTCATCTCTAGAATTGGGTCCTTATTTCATTAGTTCTAATTAATATGTAGAAAGATTGCATTTGACAGGGTAGGGTTAAAAGTTTGTAATGAAATCAGTTTATATACAGAAGATAGATCTTTTATGATTTTTTGGAATGATTCATGTTTAGGTCTGATCATGTAATTGACATTTGGTGTAATTATTATTAGCAGAGTAATTAAATGCTGAATGATACCATACCAAAGTTTTTCTGCAAATTCGATGATTTGATTAAGCTGTGTTTAATTACTATGATTAATTTTTTTATTGTGGATATCTCAAAGTTATGATGTAGAGCCTTTAATTTCTGAAGAGGTTTCTCTTCATTACTCCAACCAAGTACATTCATTTTAATCTAGCCTCACTTGACTGAATGAGTTTCTTTATATGAGCTCCAAATCAAAGTCACAAGATCAACGTTTGAACAAACTACTTATGACTTCTATTAAAATTCAAATTACAATATTACCTACTCCGATAATACTGAATTTTTCTGTATCTCTTTTGATAACTTGTTTCTTCCTTTTTTAACATTATTGAATTGAACTGAATTGAATTTATTGTGACGTGTACCGAGGCACAGTGAAAAGCTTTGTCTTGTGAGCAATACAGGCAGATCACATAGTTAAGTAGCATAGATAAGTAAATAATAGGTAAACTGTGGCAAAAATAAAAAACACAGGTACAGGTGAATGTTAAGAGTTTGTGAGTCCAATCAGTATTCGAACAACAGTAGAGTAGAAACTGTTATGAAACCAGCTGGTGAATGTTCGGGCTTCTGTACCTTCTTCCCAATGGTAGAGATTCTGGAAAAGCTTTGCCAGGGTGGGATGGATCTTTGATGCCTTTAATACATTTTTCTCATCAAGACTTTGTGGTAACATATTAGTTTGGGTCTGTTGGCACAATTGCATCTATGAGCATAGTAGTTTATGCTTTAGGATCAGGATATTTTGTTTGTGGTGACGAATGGTGGATAATATGATAATGCAAGACTTACACTACTTGATCTAGAAGCCCCTTAAGTTTGGATCAGTATTCTTGCATTGTAATAAAGAAAGTGAAATTCTTTGGCTGGCATCAACAGACTGCATAATGTTTACTGATTCACATAGCAAGTATTTAAAGTTGATGAAAGAGTTCGGAACCTTGTTTTCAGATCAGATCATATTTAACACTTACCTTGAGCTTAAGTACAAAATAGTAAGATGGTCAAACGTAAAGATGCTACCAAATGTGGAAGTGATTCAAATAAAAGGAAAATACTGTGGATGTTGGAAATCTGAAACAAACAGAGAAAATGCTTGTGAAACTCAGCAGGTCTTACAGCATCTGTGGACAGAGAAACAGTTAATGTTTCGAGTCCAGAAATCAACTGAAGTTCTGAAGCCCAAAGACTAAAAGGAGGCCTGGGTTGTTTTAATTGTGAGGAACTGACAGAGGATCATGCCTATGGATAATGACAATGGCAAGGATTGACTGTGAGTAGATTTTAGTCTCCAAGTCTCACCGAGAAGTATTGAGAATGTCAGGCTTTATAAATGTTTGTACTTGAAGCTGCAGTTTCTTGTGGTGCAGTGGTAGTGTCTCTATATCATTGCGTCCCATATGCCACAGATATGTGTTATAACATATTTGAACAGATTTATTAATTTTTATATCTGTGTATATTATAAGTTCTCTTTTTTTTATTCCAAGATAAAATGGAGTTGGGAGTTTAGAAGAGAATTCAATTGTCATAATTTCTATCAGGATATCGACAGTCCTGTCTGTATGAATCTTAGAGCAAAGAGATGGATGCAGCCAGCTCTGCACTGAAAGGAGCAAAGAATAACTTGGGACTGACTCCCACAAAAGTTGAGAGTGCAGTGCGGGAAAAGCACAGCCAGTTAGGCAGCATGTGAAGAGCAGGGGAATCGACGTTTTGGGCATAGGACCTAAACATCGATTCTCCTGCTCCTTGGATGCTGCCTGACTGTGCTTTACCAGCACCACACTCTCAACTCTGATCTCCAGCATCTGCAATCCTTACTTTCTCCCACTAAAGTTGCCTACTGAACAGTATTCAGACAATGTTGCTTTTAGTTTTCTTTATTGCAGATCATATCCTAAATCTTGAAGTCTTGACTTGTGATCTTTCCAGTCACTGGAACTGTAGATACTTTTAAAATTATTTGTCTCAATGGGATTCATAGCACTTACAGGTAAAACAATGACAGATGAAATATGATATGGACAAGCGTAAAGTACTGCATCAGAAAAGAAACATGGACAAATGCGCAAACCACAACACTGATTGAATTAGCTAATAATGGAATTGAAGAAGATTTATGATCTCAGTAAACTGCATACAGTGTATCCAGTTATGGTTGGATACTAATTGACAAGGTGAGAATAATACAAGTCAGAGAAAGCCATTCTCAAACCTTGAGACTGCGCAAAACAATATTTGATGTCTGAAGGCAATTTGGCAAATAAACATGTCTGGACCTGATTGACAGAGGACTGACGTATGAAGACAATCTGGAAATGTTGGTTTTTCATTTTTCAAAGCAGCATGCAAAATAGAGAACTGAAAAACAGAGTTTAAACAATGATTACTGTTACATTAGGAAAATGATAAAGGTTCAAACCTGTAAATCAAGACTTTGCAGCGAATGTCAGGTGATATTAGTGGAATTAAGAGAGGGGTACTGCATTCTCAAAGGTGCTGTTTTCCAGATTAAACATTTGTTGTATTAAACTTGGCTAATACATTAGGTAATGAGCAAGCAGATCTGAAAATACCACTTTGCAAGGAGGATAACAGGAAATGTTACAAAATGGAGAATTGTTCAAAATAACTATTATAAAATTATATTTTTATAATTCAAGTGCCTAATTCCCTGCAACATCCTAAGAAATCTTTTCTGAACCCTCTCCAGTTTAATAATAACCTTCCTATAACAGAACTGTGCACAGTACTCCAGAAGAGGCCACACAAATGTTTTATGCGACCTCCACATGATTTCCCAACTTCTTTAACCAAAGGTCTGAGCAATGAAGGTGAGTATGCTAAATGCCTTCTTAACCATTCTGTCAATGTGTGATACAAACTTCAAAGAATTGTGTACCTGAATTCCTAGGTCTGTGTTCTACAACACCACCCAAGGCCCTACTTCTAATTGTATAAGTCCTACCCTTGTTGGTTTTACTAAGATGCAATACTGCAGATTTAACTAAATTAAACTCCATCTGCCATTCCTCAGGCTATTGTCCCAGTTGACCAAGATCTCTTCGTAATCTTAGATAACCTTAAACAATCTTAGATAATAAGACACATATTTGCATGCAATTTGTACCTAATCTTGCCTGATTTATCTGCACTTTCCCATTCTCCAAACACTTAATGCGCACGACATGTATGAATTGGAAACTGGTGCGGGTACCTGGCAATTCCAGTTTGCCATTTGTTCCTTCAGGCCTCCAACTTGGACAACGCTCACCAACATCTCAGGGCACGTTTGAGAGGCAACATCTGCCCACATTTCCTCTCCTTCCTCCACAATGATAAGCATCAGACATCAGATTTGTATCAGCATCATCAGGTCATCATGACACATCACCAATCCACCCACGATACAATTCTCCATTTCAATTTTGCACTTTGTAGCACACTGACACCTTTCTTTGTAAAGCTGCTGGCAGGATACTTTGTGCACATGAACAAACACCCATTATCATAATGACAACTAGGTTGCATCTTATGGCTGTTCACTGCATCTCTGCCTTGCCTTTTGCCTTACCTTTTCTCTAACTGCCAGAGCTTAGAGATGCACAGTACCTCTCCATGCCTTGCTGACACAAAGTCAGACAGTTTGTCTTGGTTGTCAACAGACATCGGTCAAGGGAATGGACATGGGGCTGCAGAGGGGCCAGTAATTGTGATGGAGACTAACTCGATGTACAAGGGTGAGAATTGACAGAGCATTGCAGAACATGGGGATGTGATGGACAATGAAGAGCTGGGAGTGCTGCCGCAATCTTCCACTAATGAACATGAGAATGTTGAGTCAGAGGAACATCGCCTTCTGCATGATAGAATGCTGCAGTAACAAGCTCAACAGGCCAGACAGGAAAGAATTGATACCTAGTTCCCGTAGATGAGAACTTGGTGCAATGATCACTCATTGATTTTAAATATGTCAGTGTTCAAAGAGCAAGCAGTAATGTTCCCAGAGACAAATGCAGCTTTTTTTTGTTTTTGCTTTTGCTGATGCAGAAAAAGGTGAACATTTCCAGCTGTTTTGAAGTTTTCCAGTATAGATTAGATTAGACAATGAGAAGATTTTAGGCTATATCAGGTGTTAAGATAAGAGTAGTACTCTTTTAGAGTCATACAGTCATAGAGATGTACAGCACGGAAACAGACCCTTCGATCCAACCCGTCCATGCCGATCAATGCTGAGGATGGTTAATCTGTGTGTCTTGATTCTTATAGCTACGGTTACATGACTGTCAATCAGACAGATGTTGATCTAAAATAGCAATCTATTCATAATTGTGAACTTTTATTTGCAATAAAACGTCAGTAGTGCCACAAGTGTGCACTTGGAATAGTTTCTATCTTGTTCCCCTCACATTATGTACACAGTGAAGGGGAGCTCCTGGCTGGCAGCACAGTTTTGTTTTAAACGTCAGAAATCCTGGGAGGTCCTAGCAGTCGCAAGTGCCTCCACCATTGCCAAGCAGAGCATAGTGTGAGTGGGGTGTCATAGAGACTTGTTGCATACCCAGTGAGGCAACTGCAGAGATCCACATAATTCATCGGGCTCATAGAAAGGAGCTCTTGAAATTGACACTTGGCTGATTTCTGGTAAAATTCAGCCCTCGGTATGTAACATAATAACCAAGAAAGAAAAGCAGTCTCCATTTTTAATCATTCAAAGGACACACTGACTTAACAACCCCAAAACTTCTACAGGTTGACATCAGAATTTGTCAGTACAATCTTTGAATGTAAACGGGCTACTTAATCATAGAAGTTTTTGTAACAAATATGATTTCCATCTTGATTGGTTTTCAGTAGCTCGCACATTACAACATCAGCAGCAGGATTGGCTTATTATTTCACCCAGGTTTTTTGTAGTCAAGTTGCTAGGCTACAAAATTACTGGTAATCTGTTATCTCAGTATAGACAAGAACCTGAACCTTTCTGACTTGTTGATTTTAAAATGATATCAAATAAGGCATTTACTCACCTGCCAAAACATTTTAATAAGATTAGGATGATGAAATTCAATGTACAATTAAGTATCATGTAAAATGCAGACCAAGGCAAATGTACTTCCTGGTATAAGCTGTATTGGAGTTTGCTTGATAATTTTTTTAATGTAAAAGATTGGGTGGAATTCTCACTATCTTCTTTTAACAAGCTATCAATTTAAACAAGAAACTGGAAATGAATCATTCACATTTGTGACCATAATGTTGGATCACATGAGACATAACAACCTCTGGAGAGTTCAATGACCACCACAAGGCAGAGGCATCCAGATTCAGATGATGAAAAAGTTATTAATTTATAAAATAAAAATCTTATATGGGCTTGCTTGGAGTCAAGCACATTGAAACAATGAAAACTGCTATATAAATCCAAGTTTTGTTTTAATCATACAAAGCAAAGTCTTTACATTTGTAATTAGAGGAATCTCGCAACTATATCTTTTTGATGAAATATTTGCAGAGCTGGTGGTCAGACTTCTGTACTTGGATGTTACCCAGAAATAATATATATTGAACAACCTTCAAATAATTCTTGTGGTACAATTAAGATTCTGTTTCAATTATTGATTAATATAATGGAGCTCAAATTTTAGGATTTTACTGCAGGAAATTAAAGAAGGATCAATGTCCAGTGTCTTGGATTATTTGAGTATGCTCATTAATAGTGTTATTCAGGAAATTAAAATAACCCAGAACTCCTTGAACAAATGTTCTGGTGATTCAAGGTGGCTGCAATGTTTTTTTTTCATTTTTAGGTACTGAATTGCAATCTGTCTCAAAGTGATGAGATTTAAACCCCTTTTTGGTGAAAATTAAGGATGTGTTCTGAAATGAATATGACAAGTCTCAATACAGGTCCTTTGGGATGCATGAAAGTAAGAATATTTTTGAAATACAGACAAAAAAGGCAGTGAAATTAGAAATAAACCAATGTAAAGATAATGCAAGTAAGCTTTAATTTCCTAATTCTGTAAAAAAAAAAATGGAAAGGCAAGACTAGTGTTTTCCCACTATCATCATCATTAACTCATTTACTAACATGTGGCTATTATAATTTCACTTGCTGTCACCCAAAGCACCATTTGGTTTCTTCCTGCAATTTAGACTTATTTCCTTTATAACTGCACTTGTACACAAATGTTTTCCTAACTGCAATGCATAAACATTAAAGAATGCATGATTGTATTCTTCAATCTGATATCAACTGGATTTTGAGATTTCAGATTGTGGCACAAAATGGTTCTACTTTAGCTCACAGTGCCTCGTGGATGCTCGGTTTTGAGTTGCTAGCCTTGTTTAAAATCTACCATGTTCGGCATGGTGGTCATGCGGCATGAATCAATGGTGTGTAACCTCCCATTGACACAAAATTAATTATAGCCTGTGATGTAACCATGCTCTCAACAACAATGCACTTTGGCAAAAATCCCTTTTATTCTTATTATTTTCTTTGATTACAATGTTGTTTCCTTGTTGCCTTTGTTACTCGTCTCTGTGCTCAAGATAAAATTGTGAACATTGTCCTCAAAATGATGATACAGAATACATAATGAATTTTATCATTAACAAACAAAATAATGGGAGATTAGAAAAGATTTAATTACATTCATCAAGAAGCATGTTGATAAGGGGAGCTGTGTCCAAGGGTTTGAAAAGGTAATGCCTTATGTCCCAAACCCTTCAACAAATTCTTAGTGTGCTGGCAATGACAATTCCTGATATTAGCCATTTTTAGAAATAAAACGATCAAGGTAGTCATACCTTCGGGGACTGGATTATTGCACTCTGCAGGTGCCATATTGAGGATGAGAGGTTAAAATGCCAATTTGCCTGAAATGTAAAAGATCCCAAGCTACTTTTTCAAAGAAGACTTGGGCATTATCCTCTTTATTTATTCCTCAGTGAATGTCATATAACATTTTGGATCAGATTTTCTAATGGCCAGATAGTCGTTTCTGAAATGTAGATGGGAGTTGCACCTGAGCACCTCGTGCAATTCCTCATCGCAGCACTGGAAATCAAAGATTCTGCTGGGCAATTCTTTGGTACCTGGAAACTTCTGAAAACCTTCATTTAGATTGGAGAATTCGGAGGGTTTTATTGCAGTTAGGTAAATAGTTACTTGGGATAGTTCCATTATTAAGTGTGTAACCTAACTTTTATGTAACAATTCAAATATTCCCCAATTTACCTCAGACACCCCAAACTACACCTCTTCAGTTGTCCAATAACCTCCAGACCTTGATCTGATGCCTCACAGGGATCTGATGCACTCCGGAATTGTTGATGTCCTGAAACCTCAATCCTACCACCAGACCTGATCCCCCAATCCAATCTAAACACAACATCCTTTCACATTCATGTTGCTAGACCTAACTGCCATATCCCTAAACCTACACCTCGCCCCTACTCTGGACCTGACAACTCCCACCGCCAGAAGGGAACCCACCCTTCCCCCACTGCTGAATATGATCTCCCTTCTTCACCACTTGACCCAAACTCCCACCTCACTCCCTCCCCATTGTGACCCAACACAACACAACCCCTTCCCATGATGGACCCAATAACTTGGTCCATCTGAACCTACCCTAAGCCTGGACCCCTTCTCATTTTGTGCCCTGGAATTTAGTCATCTGGCATCCTCCCTATCTATCACCCACTCACATGGCATCCTAGCCTCTATCTACTTAGTATTCTACTTACCTGACACCCTACACCTATTACCTTTCACAGGAGTTGTCAAACTAGCAGTCTCCCCTACATGCTACATCCCTCTCAATGACCATTCCTACTCACTTATCCATTCCGTCCTTTCCATTGACCAATCACAATAACTCCCTACCTGCATCCACTAATCACCATCCCACCTACCCTTTCCCCTGCCCTACCCCCTTGCAAGTCCTGATGAAGGGTTATGGCCCGAAACATTGACTATCCTGCTGTCTGATCTGCTGTGCTTTTCCATCCTCACATCTGTTGACTCTTACAGTCTGTGGTGCTGAACCTTTAGATTACAGAAAACGTGGGTGTCCTCTGTCTACCCACGACTGTTTTGCACTGCCTTAATTGGAATATCTTGTCAGAAATGCAAACCTCTTTCATTTTGTATAAATAAAGCAGAATGACATTTTGTGTGAGATCGTCACTCATCGAGTCATAGAGACGTACAGCACGGAAACAGACCCTTCGGTCCAACTCGTCCATACCGACCAGATCTAGTCCCATTTTCCATCACTTGACCCATATCCCTCTAAACCCTTCCTGTTCATGTACCCATCCAGATGTTGTAATTGTACCAGCCTCCACCACTTCTTTAGGCAGCTCATTCCTGACACACACCACCCACTGCATGAAAAAGTTGCCCTAAGGTCTCTTTTAAATTTTTCCCCTCTCACCTAAACATCTGCCCTCTAGTTCTGGACTCCCCCACCCCAGGGAAAAGGCCTTGCCAATTTACCCCATCCATGCCTCTCATGATTTTATAAACCTCTATAAAGTCACCCCTCAGCCTCTTATGCTCCAGGGAAAATAGCCCCAGCCTATTCACTCATTGGAAAATTTGGCTGATTCTTTGGTTGTTATTACATTTCTGTTTATGAGAGTTTGCTGCACACAAATTGGCTGGCACGTTTCCCACAGTACACAGTGATTCCACTCCAAAAGGACTCCATTGGCCCGAAAGCATTTTGAAATATCATGGTGGGCATGAGAAATATGTTGTAAATGCAAGTTTTATTTGTTATTTTATCTGGGATAGATAACAGAAGAACTCCAGTTGGGTTGGTGGAACAAAATTTAATGACAGTTTTTTTTCTAGTCTCAATGGGAGTTGATATCATCAATCGCTCAATCATGAGCCATATCAAGTGATAGATGTCAGTGGATGGGTTTTGCTGCAGGACTACATTTTACTGTCATTCTATCCTGAATATCCCTGAAATTTATACTGATCTGGTGCTTGGGATCACTGGAATTATAGATATAGGTTATATTTCATATAATTTTTTACGATGCCCACTTACCCAATTTGTTAGTTACTCAGTTATCTCTGTAACTGTAACATGTTGTATTGCATATATAACTTATCCACAAAACATCTTGAAATTCAGAAGTTCACAGATTGACGTTTTTTTTTGGATTGCATTCATTCAGATTTCTTTAAGCTAGAAAATTCATTTGTTGCTCCATGGAATCATACAGTGGAGCAATTATTTGAAGTCCCTGTGGGTTTTAGTCAAATAATATTCCATGATTGCACTACACAGGTGTGGGTGATGACTAAGCAGGGAAACAATTGGTGAGTTATCCAATTATTGTATAATTACAAGGATACAGATGAATATGCACAACTTTTTTTTAAGTAAGTCTTTTGATATATGTCGTTGCTAAGCATTTAATTACTTTACAACCTAATTCAATCAAATAAAAAAATTGTTATAAGTTAACATGTCAGTATTTTAACAAGCGGGCATCCCTTTAAATAGGACATTTGTCTATTTTTGCTAATAAAGGTTGAAACCTTTTAGGTCCTGTAAAGATGACTATATAAAAAGCCAATTTCCTTTGGAAAAGTCTTCAAAATGAAGATACTAAATTTATGCTGCTAATGTACACTGCTCTTGGCACTGGGTAAATTAATATGCTATAGTTTCTCAGTTAAAAGAAAAAAACCTGATGTTTTTCCTTAATTATGGCTATTTTCCTTAATTTCTCTTTTTGCTTCTTACAAGACCTGAAGAGATTTGAAATTCCTGAGACACCAGCTCTCTTAACCTATTTTTAAAAATAATCAATTCTGTTACTTTTCTGGTACAAGCATGTGTTAATTCATACAATAAGCAGTGGAACAACAAATAATATGTGATGTTGGTTGTCTTATTTAGAAGTGGTATTTAAGGAACAGCACTCCACAGCTCACCTATCTAATTTCACCTCACCCTATGGTTGCTGTTGGAAGTAAAGTCTCCAAAGAAATGGATTTAATTTTATTGTCATATTTTAAGTACAAATTGTGGAGTATGATCCACAATATCAGACATTTCACTGTAAAGTGTTACAATTATTTACTGTCCATTCATGACTGTGAAGATGGTGTGCAAGTAATAATTTGAAGTAATGTCTTATTCATGCAAAGAAACAAAATTCCTTCTTTGTGTTTCTCCACTAAATGAACATCCAGTGGATGCAAAACAAGACTGAGAACACTGGGATTTATATTTGGCAATCAATACTTGATCTCCTCCCTCTAACTGATAAATTCTGCATATTTTCGTATTCTAAATGTGATGACCTTTCAATGGTGTCAGAGCCCTGGAGGGGGCTTCTTTACCACCTCATCCACCCTCCCAGCAAAATGCAGCTTTGTGTTTTTCACTCAACATTTAAGAATACCTAAATTCCTAAAGGAAACAAAGTCACCTTTGGAAGTTATTCTTTACATCTCTTATTTTAATGTTTTCCATATATGTGACTCTCACAAAATGTTGTATTCATTACATACATTCTTTCTTAAGCTGACAAATGTTGTACTTACCCATACAGAATGAGAGAATGCTAATTCTCTTGCTCATTCTCACAACTGTTGTTGAGCCAACTGAATCTCAATTTCTACCTTATAACTATAAATCGTTGATAAGTTTTAAGTCAATGTTTTTAACATATCAATGAATGTTGCTTACCTAAAACTGCAAATATATTTTCTTTTGATTTTACATAATTTGAGCTCCCAGGATCAATTTATATGATCTCATGGTTGTAATCATAAAAATTCTCAGTAGGAATCTACAGATAATTGTATCCGCAGAAGTAATAACCGGTAATTGTTAAATGGCTATATATACGTGTGGAGGAAGTTATTCTGCTACAGGTATCAATTCTTGTCAAAATGGGTTTCTATTTCAAGTTATGCTTTCTTTTGTTCTTTTGTATGTTTTCAAAATTTGAAGCTGCTCCATCAGGCTGTAAACTTCAGGAATATACAGCCAATGGGGTACTTCAGGGTGGTGATATCATTATTGGAGGAGTGTTTCCTCTTCATGACACCATTGATGTATCCAATTTATCCTTCACATCAGAGCCAGACAATAGAATGTGTGATGACCGGTAGGTGCATGATAACATGATATTTTATTCAAGCTTTATATAATTTGCATGTTACTTAGGTCATCAATATGTAAATATCAGAGCTTTGATAAATGTACAATTTATTTGCTATGATATGTCATCCTTGAATTATGATATATTTCAGATTTCACCACCTCATGGTGAATGATAGCTGGCTGGCTGAGAGGCACTAGCAAGGACACTGTTTCATTAGTAGGGGTTGGATCATGATTGTTGTCTTTCTAAGTGAGGACACCTCATTCCTGCTCCATCGACCACTGTCACTGCAATGAGTGGCAATTCAGCAATTAATGAACCCATCCCCCAGCAATTTGTGTAATCTGCTGGGGCACTGAACCACAGCCACTATATCAATTCACAGCTCGGCAGACTTGCAGGTGCTGACGTGAGATTGAATGTTTGAAGTGAGAAATTTCATTACCTCTAACTGAGCCCTCAGTCAGGACTCAAGCTGTGCAAAAGATAGTGGAAGCTGAGATAGTGGGCAGCAGTTGCTCCAGTAGAGGTTGGTCTGACAGTTCTGCTATGGATATACTCACTGTCTTCAATGATATTAAGGATAGCGTTCAAACTCTGTGACATGCCCTGTGCCACCGAGGATGAAAACTCTTCAATGCTACTAGCTAGTGATAGGCAGCTACCTGATATTGCTGCCAATTTCCCAAACATAATGAAGTGCATAATCAACATCATTTTCCTATTGTCCACCCCAACTTAGTCCATACAATAGAATTTATGTGCAACCTTGTCCTTTGGGTCACTTACATATAGGCTGACCATTGCCTCTGGCTGCCGCCCATTCATACCTGCTGATTCATCACGTGCAGATCCCAAATCTAATGTAGCCTCCAATACACATGCAGTGCCATAGTCTGAATGGGTACCTGTGAGTGAAAGGTTAGAAGATGGTGCTTTTTTCCTCAGAGCTCAATCTCTCCTCTCACCTAACTATCTGAGGCTGCAGGGCCTGGGCTGTCAGCACTTTTTGGTAATCTAGAAACAGTAAGCATAGTGGGGATGAGGGGTATGGGAAGGGTTTGAGAAGGAAAATATGAAGTCTACCTTCAACAGTTTTCATTTGATGCCAATTTTCAGGTTGAATGTGAGGAGTTAATTGGAGAAGGACCCAACCTATCATATTGCAGCTGACCTTGCTAGCACGCTGTGCACTGTGTGCACTGTTCTGGTTCCCATTATCCTCCAGAATGTTGTTTTCCTAGGTGCTGAGAGAATAGATTCTTGGTAGTTCTCAATCCATCATTTAACTCTTCTGTCTGTTGTGAGTCACAATCATAGAATCCCTATAGCTTGGAAGCAGACCATTCAGCCCATTGAGTATGCATTGACCCTCTGAAGAGCAACCCACCTGCCCTTCCCTATCCCTGTAACCCATCAATTCCCATGGCCAATCCACTTCATCTGCACATTTTTGGACTGTAGGAAGAAACTCATGTAGACATAGGGAGAACATGCAAAATCCACATAGGCAATTGCCCGAGGCTGGAATTAAACCCAGGTCCTGGCGCTCCGAGGCAGCAGTGCCACTGAGCCACAGTGATACCCATTGTCAAATTCCTTGAGGGAAAGGGAAAGTTGACAATGTGTCAGTATTTGATTATGTGCCAGTATAAAGTAGAATATGGAGACAGTAAGATGTTTGCATACAGCTGTAAGATTAGAAGGTTTATATGGGGAAAGTATAGAATGCAGATCAGTACTATGTGCTCAGTGTCAGGATGTACTACTATCGACTGGTGGGGCGGTAGTGCATTGAGTAGTGTGACAGCTGTGTTCTGTGATGCATCTAAGATGTAAAGTATGGATTTTTCCAACCAGGTAAAGAAGTGAGTAACCATCTTATCACATCTATTAATTTTCTGTTGCTGTTCAGACATTGAGGAGAAGATAAGGGGCTGCAGGGTGGCTCAGTGGTTAGCACTGGTGCCTCACAGTGCCAGTGACCCAGGTTCAATTCCATCCTCAGCCTACTGTCTGTGTGGAGTTTGCACATTCTCTAAGTGTCTCTGTGGGCTTCCTCCCACAATCCAACGATGTGCAGGTTAGGTGGATTAACCATGAGAAATGCAGGGTTACAAGCATAGGGTAGGGGTCTGGTCTGGGTGCGATGCTCTTTGGAGGGTTGGACTCAATGGGCTGAATAGCCTGCTTTCACACTGTAGGGATTCTATGATTCATCCATGAAGAAGGTTATAGGTATCAAATCTTAATGGGATCCATGAAAGATAAATTTTCTTAGCATAAAATACTTTCTAGGCACTGTCAACATTAATACAAATTATAAGATCAACAATAATACAGCACAAAAGAAGGTCACTTATCCATTTAGCCTGTTCTGATCCTTTGAAGAGCAATCTATATGGTCCTGCATCCCAGTACATTCCCATGCCCCCCACAATATTTTCCCTTTGATTGCTGTTGGAAGGCTACTATTCTATTCATAGCTACCACCACAGCAGACAGAGCAATCCAAAATCCTAAGGACTAATAGCATTAAAGAGTTCCCCATGTTGCCTCTATTTTTATTTGCCAGTTTTCCTAAAGCTATGCCCTTTCACCATCAGCCTTTTATTTAGTTGAAACAGTTTCTCTTTATTTATTCTATCTGAACATTTCTGATTTTCAATGTATCCATCATATTTCCTTTTAGCCTTCTCTACTTTGAGGGGAACCATCCCAGCACATCGAGTCAATCCAAATGGTTGTATTTCAATAGACAATAGACAATAGGTGCAGGAGTAGGCCATTCTGCCCTTCGAGCCTGCACCACCATTCAATATGATCATGGCTGATCATCCTTAATCAGTATCCTGTTCCTGCCTTATCTCCAGCTCTTATTTCCTCATCTCTGGCCATTCAAATAAATCTCCTCTATTATTTCTTGAACAAGATTTCAACATTTGTGCTCCTCCAGTCTTCTGGCATCACTCCCCTATATAAAAGGATTGGAACATTAAAAATAATAATCATGGTTACTACCCTTACTTGTCTTAATCAGGACTGGTATCTACTCAAATTTCTTCCACCCTTTCTAGAAACTCCATGTTATTTAATGTTAACCCATGTAAACTCCTCATTTACTATAGCTTTGGCTGAGGCTTCTTTGCATGGCCTTCTTGTGGCATTGCTGGCCATTCCTTCACATCCTGGAGATGGCACAGACCCAACAGGTGATGGCAGACCAGGCTGGCAGATTCAGGTGGCACAGCTTCCTCTGGCAATCCTTCTCGATCTCCTCTTTAAAGTAGGGGCAGATAGGGGAGTCCACTACATTTCTAGCTGACATTCTTTGATGTCAGTTTACCCAGGCCAAGTTCCTCCTCAATTCATTTTATATGTTGCTTCCAGGTTGAGCATTTTTATTCTCAAATTTGAATTTTTAAGATTATGTTAATTATAATTACTGCCAATTTTGCTTTCAAGCTTCAATATTAGGACCTATCGATGGATGCAAGGAATGATCTTCGCAATTAATGAAATAAATAACGATCCAGCACTCTTACCAAACATAACTTTGGGCTATGCCATCTATGATACTTGCTATAATATTCCTGCAGCTATAAAGGATACATTTGCTCTGATATCTGGACAGCAGAAATTCACACCAAATTACCAATGCCAGTTAAATTCTTCCTTATCTGCTGTAATAGGTGCCTCAACATCAACAATCTCAATAGCAATGGCATCAATACTTGGGATTTATAATTTTCCTCAGGTGAGTGGCAAGCTTCATAGGTAGATAATGTTTAAGTAGGGAACTGTGCTTCCATAATTGTACATTAAAGAGATAGACTGATTACAACTGCAGCTCTATTGATTTTATACTGTGATGTCTAAAGAAATAACTAACTGAAAGGTGGCTTTCACAATGTCCCTGATCGACCAATTCAAAACAAACATCTGTTAGTTATTAGATGAGATTGATAAGGATCTCTTGTGTTAATATATTGCTGTTAACTTAAACTTGACATCACCCAAAACTTTGCCACTTTTGTCTTCAATTTCAGCAATCCTGTTCACCTATTATACTTGTACCATCTAATTCATATTGGTTTAAGTTTAAGCAACATCTTGATGTTAAAATTTTCAACCTTGGTCTGTCCTGGTTTCATCCCTCTCCATATTTTTAATCTCGTCAGTATCATACATTATTTTGTAATACTCCCTTGAATTGTCTTGGGATGTTTTATTAGATTACAAAAGGTTACATAAGTATAAGTTTGTTGTCATTGTCAAGACAGGTGTAGTTACAATGCTTTGCTTTGTTCATTATTTTTGATTAGGTTGTCAACATTTGAAAAGATCTGGTTCAATTTTAACTTCCTGTGGGTTTTTTTGGGGTGGGGGGTCACTGATGGCAGCTAAATAAAGGCAAAATGAACTTGTAGACTCAGAGTTCAGGCTTCGATATTTTAACTCCTGGGTCTCATATGTGTGCATCAATTTTATTTCCTTCCTGAAATGGGCATGAACCCAAGCAGATGCATAAGAATTCAGGAACCAGATGTCCCCACCAGTAGCAAAGGAAGGAAATTTTTTGGATGATTCTAACATGAAGAAAGAAGAATAGTCTATGTCAAGGGACAAAGTCAAAAGTGACAGGACACCAGGTTATAGTCCACCAGGTTTATTTAAAATCCCAAACTTTTGGAGCACTGCTCCTTCATAGGTTGAAGACTTCACCTGGCGATGAAGGCGCACCCCAAAAGTTGGTGTCATGTGATTTCTGACTTTGTTCACCCCAGTCCAACACTGGCATCTCCACATAACCTCAAGGCAAGTTTTGTGGGGCTTGGAGGAGGTGTGGTTTTACATTCATCTGGCAGGATAGCTAGTGTCCTTTTCACTCAGATACAAGTTAAAATTCAAAGTCCCATTGTTGTCATGGGGTCACAATGTGAATAAATTAAAATCTTTAGGTTGCTTCCTGGAGGCACTCAGACACGTAACTGCACTTCCATGCCAGCAACTTCTTCACAACAGGCTCATCAGTTCACATGAAATATTAAACAAAGGGAATTTTGCATGAAGGTTTACAATCTTACAAATTATAGAGAACAGGGGCAGGCCATAATGTTCACTCCTCATTACAAAGGCTGCCCAAAACAATATTGTGCTGGGGGTGGCACTAATGAACTCAGTGGGGGATCTGCTCTTCTCAGTGGAAGGAAACCCCATCCTTAAGAGCTACTGACCAATGTAATTGGCCAACGTATTTTGGTGTTCCAGCAGTGTCAGAACTCCCACAAAGAAAACAGCATGGATTCCAGAGTCTGGTGAGTCCAGGCATTTGGGCAAGATGGGATTGGCACTCCAGGGAGTGGTGGGAGGTGAGTCAGGCTTTGGAATTTGTGGAGGAAAAGCAAAAACGGGATACCAACTGGTAAGGTAAAGATGTTCCCCATTGTGAACATGGAAATTCCCTCGTGAGGTACCTTTCCCAAAAACATGGGCGTACCCACCTTACATCTCTAACTGTACCGTCAAATGGGTAATGTAATATTTGGTCTCTGGACCTGAAATGTTATCTCTGCTTTCACTCCACAGAGGGTGCCGGATCTGCTGAGTTTCTCCAGTAATTTTTGTTTTTGATTGTGAGTTAATGTCAGTTTTGCAGCCCAACGCCATCGTACCAGATTTTCCACATGGAGGGTTGGACTCAATGGGCGGGGGAAGCATGGTGGCTCAGTGGTTAGCACTGCTGCCTCACAGTGTCAGGGACCCGGGTTCGATTCCCGCCTCGGGTGACTGTCTGTGTGGAGTTTTCACGTTCTCCCCATGTCTGCTGGGTTTTCTCCAGGTGCTCCAGTTTCCTCCCACAGTCCAAAGATGTGCAGGTTAGGTGAATCGGCCATGCTAAATTGCCCACAGTGTTCAGGGATACATAGATTAGGTGCATTAGTCAGGGGTAAATATAGGGTAGGGGAATGGGCCTGGTGGGTTACTGTTCAGAGGGTTGGTGTGGACACGTTGGGCCAAAGGGCCTGTTTCCACACTGAAGGGATTCCAATTTCTGTGAATTCTGGCCCAATGAATCATTGTTCATATATTACTAAATAAAGGTCATAATTAAAGTTTAATCCACTTTTTTAGTCTTCAAAATATTAATGTTCTATTCTCATTCCAGTTATAAACCTCCACTTAGCTGATACAAAAACCAGGAAAATATGAGCCCTGCACAAGATTTTAACAGTTCGAACATAATCAAAGTGTATAAAAATATTTGAAACCAGAATGCAAAGTCAAATTTCAAAATCAAATATTAAACAGAAACAAAGTTCCTTCATTATTATTCTAATTGTTTTCTTCTTTAATTCAACTGTGTAAATGTTGCAATAAACAAACCAATTCCTTGAGAATTAATAGCAAAACATATTTTTATTCTGCTTTTGATTTTCAAACATTAATTTATTTTAATGTCTGTCCTTTATCTAGACATTCATTTCCTACTTACCTTTTTGCGAGTGTATCTGTGTTGTCTATAAAAGCTTAATGAACTGGAGGGTGGGAGTGGTGAGTGGGTGTAGAATTTAAACTAGTAAAAGGACAGAACGTAGTTCCACTGTCTCACTATGAAGAGTGACATAACTCACTCAAATTTACCATTCTAACAACAACTATTAACAGGGATGCTTTTTGAGACTTATGCTGATTTCATCTCTGTAGGATGAAACTTGAGTGTTTGCAATATGAAAGAACCAAATTGATAAGATGTCAGTATGGTTTCATTCTTAAGTTATCAAAGGTGGGTCCATCTCCATCATCGCTGTATCTGGATCATTCAGCAAATTCAAATATATTCTTCTATTACATTGGGTTCAAATTGGCAAGTATTTACTGTTGTAGATTTAATACTGTATAATAAAATACCCAATTAAAAAAATACCCATTGCTAAATTTATATTCAGCACTTGTAGCAAATATGTTTCCATGACACATGTTTTCATGCACTTGTGTAAATCTTAATCCGAGTCACCCATCGACTGGAACCTGTTTGTAAAAAAACCCGATACATGCAACACCAGAATTCTGTAAGTAGGGAGCTGTATCATGTTAAAAATAAGACCTGCATTAATTTAAGAATGCCTCTATTAATTATCTTTTTCTGTTTTCCACAGATTAGTTACTTTTCATCCATTCCAGTTCTCAGTAATAAAGAAGAATTCCCATCGTTTTTTCGCACAATGCCCAGTGATATGTTTCAGTCCAAGGTTTTTGTTCTTTTGGTGAAGCACTTTGGTTGGAAGTGGGTGGGAATATTAGCAGACGATGTTGATTATGGCATACAAGCAGCTCAGATATTTAAAAAAGAAGTAGAAAGCTTTGGTGTGTGCATTGCCTTTTCTGAGACAATTCCAATAGTCAAGTCTAGAGAAAAATATCTTCAAGTTGTTGACGTAATAAGAATGTCATCTGCAAGGGTTATAGTTGCTTTCTCTTGTGACACTAATATTGTTCCTTTACTTGAAGAGATTGTTAGACAAAATATAACAAACAGAACATGGCTAGCAAGTGAAGGTTGGAGTACATCAGGTCCACTATTTATTATAAAAAAAGAACACACTAAATACTGGACTGGAACAATGGGACTTACACTCCCTTTGTGTGACATTGAAGGACTTCAGGAATTTCTTTTTCAGACGAATCCAACTAAAGCTGTCCATGATATGTTTATAACAGAACTTTGGGAAGAGGTATTCAATTGTTTATGGTCACCTGTAGTACAGGAAGAAAATAAACTGCAACCAAACATGAGTCAGGAAATCTGCAGTGGGCTGGAAGATATGAGGGCTGCTAATCACTCCTATACAGATGACAGTAACTTCCGAGTGTCCTGCAATGTGAACAATGCTGTTTATGCAGTCGCTTATGCCCTGCATGATTTGCAGGCCTGTGAAAATGGAAAGGGACCTTTTGAAAATGGAACCTGTGCAAGTATACGTGATTTTGAACCTTGGCAGGTTAGTTGAGCTTTTGTTCTGGACTTGTTTCTCTTATCATTTGCACTTGTGATTTTATCAGTTAAAGTTTTAAAGTTTTGCTGACAGATTTTATGGGGGAAAGGTTATCTGTTCTGTAGATGGACATGAAGATTTGGAGAATGAATTTTGAGAAACAACCTCCTCCACCTGATCCCTCCCAGAAGTGTTTTGGCTGCCAGATTGGACATTGGCTATTTCCAAATGTTTACAGCCTTCTCGTAAACAAGTGGTACACATTGGTAAACAAAGCCTGGGTGCTTGTTTTAGGATGCTACTCCCAAAAACGGCAAAGCACATTCAGCTCAGTTTTCATCAATGATGCAACAGCAGACCATTTTATAAAAATCATTATCAAACAGAGTCAACAAGGCTTCACGAAGGGCAACTCATAACTGACAAATTTATTAAAGTTATTAGAGGAGGTAACAAGTAGGATCCAGAAAGGGGAATCAATAGTTGTAATACATTTGGATTTTCAGAAGACATTTGATAAGGTACCATACACTAGGCTACTTAATAAGATATGAGCCCATGGTGTTGGAACTAATATATATCAGCATGGACAGAAAAGTGGCTGACTAATAGAAGACAGAGATTTGGGATGGGGGTGGGGGCATTTCAGGATGTCAATCTGTAAATGGTGGAGTACCACAAGGATCAGTGCCAGGGCCACAATTGTTTATGATATACATTAATGACTTGGATGAGGAAACCGAATATACAATAGCTACATTTGCAGATGACACAAAAATAGGTGGGAAGTCAAGTCTAGGACCAGAGGGCACAATCTCGGAACAACGAGTCACCCACTTAAAACAAAGATGAGGAGGAATTTCTTCTCTCAGAGGATAGTGAATCTGTGGAACTGTTTACTGCAGAGGGCTCTAGACACTGGGTCACCAAACATATCAGACAGATTCTTAATCAGTCAGGAAGTCAAGGGTTATGGAGACAAGGCAGGAAAGTGGAATTGAGGATTAAAAGATCAGCCATGATCTCATTGAATGGCAAAGCAGGCTCAGTGGGCTGGATGACCTACTTATGCTTCTATGTGATATGGTCTTATGATCTTAACGAACTGTCCTGCTACTCATAAAACTTGTGTTCAGATAGCTCATTTAATATAATAAAACATAATAAGATAGTTGCTGTGGCGTTACAAACCAAATTTGAAATGGAGCCACATAAAAAGAAATGCAGATAACCAAAATACATCAAAAAGGACAGTTTAAGGAGTGTCTTAAAGATAGAAAGTGAGTTGAGAGACCGAGGCTTGGAATTCCTGAGCTTAGGGCCTTAACAACTGAAGACATGGTCACCAAGCAAAGTAGAAATGGGAGGCGTCGCGAATGAATTTGAATAGTACAAGGCACAGATGAAAGTCTCAGCAGCAGGAGATCTGAGGTAAGGTGGAATCAGACAAGTTATGGGCTTTAATGATATTACTGATATAGGATTTAAAGCTCCTCTCTGGATCGAATATTCTATCAAGATTGGGAACAACCTTCTTTAGTCTCAAGCAGTTGTTAGAGAAAGGGACTTTGGTGAAGAAGCAAAGTTTGTCATTGAGACTGAACACAATTGTTTCAGTCTTTTCAATATTCATTTAAAGGAAATTTTAACCCATCCAGTACTTTGAGGGACTGCTGGAAGTTAGTCAGAAATTGCATATGACATGCCGGTTTATATTGTTGCAGTGTGAAAGAAATGCTCCTTTATCAGGTTTAGATTTTTCTGGTTTGTGTATTAACATGGGTCTGAGGGCAGTGAGATGGGGGGGGGGGGGGGGGATCTCCAGGGCATTTCTGATGTGACTCTTGTTTTGCACATCTTTTTCATCTTTTTTGTTTTTCATGAAAATTGCAGTGCCAAGCATTCACATTCTCCACAGAAGCTGCCTGACCCACTGTGATTTGCAGCAATCTTTGGTTTCAGTATGGATTTGAACATCTGTAGCAATTTTCTCCGACCTTCACATGGGGAAACTCATTGTGATGCTATTAGTGAGCTTGTTTACTATAATAAACTCAACATCTAAAAGAAAATGAGAAGTTAACAAGTTGGGTTTAGTGTATACTTGCAATCATTAGGATAAATTTGTAAAGAAGCATGCAAAATAATTTAAATTGACATATTCTGGAAACAATAACTTCCTGGTAGTAACAGTAGATATTTGTATAAAGGGTATCAAAACATCATAGGTGAAACTAATATAAAGAAGCTTTTAAAATTAGCAGATGCAACCAATGGCAGAAAATCCATACAGAAAATTGCATGGATGTTAATTGAGTGAAAAACTGATGTGACAATTTTCAAACCTAACTCTTACTTTTTGTTCAGATTTTTAATGAAAATCAGTTGGAAAGAAAAGGCTTATAATTTCTCAAACAAACATTGGTGAAATGGTTCTCACAAAAATCATGTTAATTTTTAAAAGAAAATTACGACATGTTCAACAGAAGGGCTTATTAAACAAACAACCAAATCCAAGATTTTTAAAGAAGTCTATGTCAGCTATCGCAACATTGAGATCCCTTTTAATAGATAATAATGACAACCGTTTTTAGAAATAATTGTTTGAAGAGCAGAGCCAATTGATATTGTTACATATATGTTATGTATATTGCTATATTGATTCTTCTTTTTGTGGTGTGATTGTGTTTAAAACTGTTTATTATTGTACATTTGCCTTATAGCTTCTACATTATATGAAGAAAGTCAGGTTTATTGACCAATCAGGAAATGAACGATATTTTGATAAAAATGGTGATGTTTCAGCCGTATATGACATAATAAACTGGCAAGTAACCACAGATGGTGTAATTAAATTTGTGAAAGTTGGACGTTACGATGCTAGAGCAGCTCCAGGACATCAACTTACCATTAGGGAGAAGGATCTCATCTGGAATACTGGTGAATTAGAGGTATATTTATTTACAAGAGCCCAGGTTTACAGAACAGATATAGAAGTATTTTAAATGAATCTCTGAGATTATGCAAGTTTTTTTTTAGATTAGATTACATTACAGTGTGGATGCAGGCCCTTCGGCCCAACAAGTCCACACCAACCCACCCATACCCCAACATTTACCCTTTACCTAACACTACGGGCAATTTAGTATGGCCAATTCACCTGACCTGCACATCTTTGGACTGTGGGTGGAAACCGGAGCACCCGGAGGAAACCCACGCAGACACGGGGAGAACGTGCAAACTCCACACAGTCAGTCGCCTGAGGCGGGAATTGAACCCGGGTCTCTGGCGCTGTGAGGCAGCAGTGCTAACCACTGTGCCACCGTGCCGCCCAAATTTGAATAGCTTGAAAGATCTATACATGTTTTGTGGTAGAGACTGTGGACTGTAAAGAAGATGAAAATTAGAAATCTTCCATATATCAATATTTACTACTGAACTGGTGGAACACCAGCTGTAGGATGTGTTTACATCTATTTGCTCAATAATTTCATTACAGGTGGTTGTGCTTCAAATTCAGCACAAGTAAGGCCTTACACTGCAAGCTCTATTGCAACTGATTTCACAAATAGCTAACTGAAATTGAATGCTACAGCTATAAACACATTAGCTAGATTATTTACCACAATTTGCTGATTCTGTCCTGTAGCGTGGCCAGTGAGATTTGGGTGCAACCCATGATAGATTGTACACATGTCGCATGGAGTGGGACACATTATATGCAACTGACTTTATCAATTAGAAAATATTCCATATTCATCTGTGATCATTGATATCATATTCTAGACGTCTGTGCCAGGTCACCTCTGAGCTGCTATGATGCCTAAGTTCTCAAGAACTTTTGTGTTTATGCTTCATTTCAAGGTTCTGATGCCTGACAAAGATGGGTACTGGGAGATGAGAGCTACTTTCGGCAACCATGGCTGATGATTCCATCACACATGTTCTTGACTGAGATGGAGCATAGATACATATTTTGATCAGTACCATAATGCAATAGCTGATTGACCTGCTGAAAATGATATTCCTATACTTGGATCAGTGTGGGGAGGGAGGGGAGGGGTGGCCTGGTGGTATACTCCAGAGAAGGTATACCACCTTGTGGTATACTCCTTGTGGTATACCCCAGACAGGGTATGTCACATAATCCTAGCATGCATGCTGTGTTCTGGACAACTGGAAGAGGCAGGAAGGGTATGTGATGGACTCTGAAGTGTTAGGAGAGCTAGGGCAGACTTCCAAGGAGGAAAATGAGGATATTGAACAGGAGAAACATCAGCTTTATGCATAATAGTGCATAGCAGTGTCAGAAGCTGTAAAGCAGACCGAACTCTGTTGATACCTGGTTCCAGTGGGTGAGAGCAGGATGCAGTGATCACCTGTTGACTTCCTGGTGTACTGTAAAGACAAAGCTTCCTTGCAAGAGTTGCACCTGAAGTGAATTGACCAAAGGCAGACTCAGAAACAGCAGTTATTGCTTCAGCTGTCAACTTGCACATTGCCCCACCCCCTGAGTGAAATGCCAAGCAATGCATCCAGTAACAAGGGTGCGGTCCTGTGGTTGGCAGCAAGTGAAGGGGTTGGTAGCCAGGAGGGAAGCAGCCAGGAGGGAAGCAGCCAGGAGGGAAGCAGCTAGGAGGGCAGCTAAGCGGATAGCCAGAAAGCTTTATCGTGGCATGTTACATTATCACCAGAAACTGCACACATGCATGCAGCCAGCAGCCAGCAGCCATCCTGGTGTTGGTAAGATACACTCAGCACTACACTGACACCCAGTGAAACAACCATCTGTGTTAACACTGAAAATACAATGCTCTCTTTCGATTTCATGTAAATTAATGTAAATACTGATTTGATTTGATTTTTTATTGTCACATGTATCAAGATACAGTGAAAAGTATTGTTTTGCATGCTAACCAGATAAATCATACCTTGCATAAGTATGTCAGGATAATAGAACTGAATACAGAATATAGTGTTACAGAAGGTCAGACAAAGATCAACTCTAATATATGAGAGGTTCATTCATAAGTCTGATAACAGTGGGGAAGAAGATGTTCTTAAACCTGTTGTTTCGTGTTTTTAAACTTTTGTATCTTCTGCTGAATGGAAGAGGGTGAAAGAAATTATAACCTGTGTGGGGTTGGGTCTTTGATTCTATCAGTGAGAAATGTAGACAGAGTCAGTGGAAAGAAGACTAGTTTTCATAATGGACTGGGCTGCTTTCACAACTCTCTGTAATTTCTTGTGGTCTTGGGGAGAGCAGTTGCCATACCAAGCTGTGATGCATTAGGATAGGATGCTTTCTATGATGCATCTATAAAAATCAGTAAATCATTGTGGACATGCTGAATTTCCTTAGTCTTTCTTAGTAGAGATATTGGTGTGCGTTCTTGACAGTAGCATCAACGCAGATGGACCAGGATAGATTGCTGTGATATTTACTCCTAGGAACTTGAAGCTCTCGCCCACTCCACCTTAGCACCATTGACACAGACAGGGCATGTCCTCTACTTCGCTTCCTGGAGTCGATGATCAGTTCCTTCATTTTTATGACATTGAGGGAGATTGTTGCCTTTACACCATGCCACTAAGTTGTCTGCCTCCTTCCAGAACTCTGCCATGTCATTGTTTGAGATCTGACCTACTATGGTGATGTCATTATCAAGTTTGTAAATAGAGTTGGAGCTGAATTTGTGAGTGTATAAGGAGATCATAAGGGTCTGAATATGCAGCTTTGCAGGGCACTGATGTTGAAGATTATTGTGGAAGAGATGTTGTCACCCATCCTTACTGATTGCGGTCTGCAGGTCAGAAAGTCGAGAATCCAGTTACAGAGAGGGGAGCAGAGTTTGGAGATTATTTTGGTTGGAATTATGGTGTTGAAGATGGAGCTAAAGTCAATAAATAAGAGTCTGTTGTAAGTCTCCTTCTTATCCAGATGTTATAGGGACGAGTGTAGGGCCAGCGAGATGGTATCTGCTGTGGACCTATTGCGATGGTAAGCTGATTGTAGTGGATCAAGACAATTTGGAAGGCTGGAGCTCATCTGTGTAACTACTAATCTCTCGAAGCACTTCATAATGATGGATGTCAGAGCCATCAGGCTCTGAAATGAATTGAGATGCTAAGTAAAACCACACACACTAACAGTGTAGTAAACAAGTTACAAGAAACATTATTTCAGCTTAATTTTATTGTGTGCTATTGTCTTTTTCCATTGCCAAGGTTCCCCATTCTGTATGCAGTAAAAATTGCAAACCAGGAACTCGGAAAAGAGTTCAGCAAGGACAACCAATCTGCTGCTTTGATTGCATTCCATGTGCCGATGGAGAGATATCAAATGGCACAGGTAAACTTACATAATAATCAAAATAAATTTGAACTGGCAGCTTGACACACCCTTATACATGTACGCTGTGACCTGAATTGACAATGTCTGTGAGTCACATGTTTTATATCCTGTTGTTTGCTCATTAGCATATTCTCTTCTTGATTCTGCAACAAAGATCTGAACTCTGGCTGCAGGCAGAAGAGTTTCCTCTTGATGAGAATGATCTGTAACTATGAACTCTGTCCATTTTAACTTTTGTTCTATTTTATGTTCAGCAAATTCTCCTCAGAGCCTCAATGAGCAGTGTAGTAGGAAGATTTATAGATAGACATATTGGGGCAGATGCAAGGAAGTGACAAGGGCCCCATTCAACACCTCTGACCTGTTTAAATACCACCACTTTCAAACATGCCTCAGAAAAGGCATGAAGTTTTGCTGGTTATGTCTGTCTGGTTCAGATTGCTAAAATGATGCTAACTCACAGATTTTCTTGATAGTGTTGACATAGTAACCAAATCACAACAGAAATTGAAAAGAACAATAAAGGCCAATGTGGAGAAATTATCCACTTTCTGATTGTGTAAGGGATATGTTTGCATCATACGATGTCAATTCAGTTATTTCTTTTAAAAGTTATAATGAAATTAAATAATAGTTTTCAAATTATTTGAAGTATTGATTTTGTTTTCATGTTCCACAGAATGTTTTCAGTGTCCTGAGGATTACTGGTCAAATATAAATAAGGATCAGTGTGTACCGAAGGAGGTGGAGTTCCTGTCTTTCTACGAACCATTGGGGAGCGTTTTGACTTTTTTTTCAATATTAGGGGTTACTATCTCTGTAGCTGTTATTCTGATATTTATAAAGTTCATGAATACGCCCATTGTAAGAGCTAATAATTATGAGCTTAGTTTTCTCCTCCTATTTTCTTTAATGCTGTGTTTCCTGACTTCTCTTGCATTTATTGGCAAACCTTCAGTTGAATTTTGTGTCCTCCGTCAAATAGGATTTGGCATCAGCTTTACATTGTGCCTATCATGCATCCTTGTTAAAACTGTAGTGGTGGTATTGGCTTTTAGAATAACAACACCCAACCAAAATGTATTAAAACATTTCCAGCCCATACATCACCGTTTGGTTGTCACGGCCGCAATGCTTATTCAGATATGCATCTGTGTCGGGTTATTGTTCTCATTACCAATTGCTGTGCAGAAAAACACAAAGGCTGCAGTTGGAAAAATCATTCTAGAATGCAGCAAAGGATCTGAACATGCGTTCTTTGGCAATTTGGGATACGTTGGATTCTTATCTGTTCTTGGTTTCGTTTTGGCATTTCTTGCCCGAAAATTGCCTAACAATTTCAATGAAGCAAAATTTATCACTTTTAGCCTATTTATCTTTTTTGCTGTATGGGTATCCTTCCTACCAGCTTACTTCAGTAGTAAAGGAAAATATTTAGTTGCAATAGAAATATTTGCTATCCTGTCCTCAAGCTTTGGCCTTCTTCTTTGCATCTTCTTTCCTAAATGTTATGTTCTTTTACTGCGGCCTGAATTGAACACAAAACGTGGTTTGATGGATCGTGCACATCTAACTGCAAAATCCACCTCCAAAACTTAAAGGTCCTTAAAACCTACTACTTTGAACATGCTTTCAGTTACCCTCATAATATTTTCTTTAGTTTGGTGTCATTTTTCGTCTGATTATGGATCTGTGAACAGCTTTGGCATGTTTTGAATGTAAAAAGTGCTGTACTTCGTTCCCCATTTAAACAAATTCTTGGGCCCTGAGATAAAATGAAAATAGAATTTCAAATAATTGTGCTATGTTATTATAATTGAAATATTCATTCAGAAATAGAAAATAGGTAAATTAAACAGTGACACAAAGTTAGTTTCTCAGCCCTTCAGAAATGATAACGTTCTTGAACTATTTTTATCGTAATGCTTTCCATTTGTCTATTTGAGACTTTCGAAAATAAAATACATATTCTGAATTGGAAATTATTTCATTTCTACACTCTATTAGTAATCATTGTCTAAATTATTTTAAGGAGGAACTGGACAACAGAAATTTTAATTTGTCAAAAACTTTCCTCATACAGTGGGGCTTATCTTAATTTTATACAATGACAGAAAATGCATGTTGGTGAGTTGACAGTCACTTACTACTCTCTTGACTTTTATTTCCATTGATTTCAATGATTGTGAGGTAGCAAATGTAATTCCCACTCTTATTTAAGAAAGAAAGGTGAGTTAGAGTAGAGAACTACAAATCTGTTAGCTTGACATCAATAGAAGGGATAATGTAAGAATTTGTTATAACATAGAAACTCGGAGCAGGGATAGGTCATTTGGCCTTTTAACCTGCTCTGCCTTTTAATATGACCAGGCTGATCTTTTATTTGAGAGCCATTTTCTGGCTTTCTCCTCATACCCCTTGATGCCTCAACAATTTAAAAAATCATCTCTTTCTTGAATATATTCAATAACTTGGCGTCTGTAACTCTCTGTGGTAGAGAATTCCACAGATTCACTACTCTTTGAGTGAAGAACATTTTCCTCATCTAGTCTTAGAATGTTATAGAATCCCTACAGTGCAGATAGATGCCATTCAGCCCATCGAGTCTGCACTGACCCTCTAAAGAACATCCCAACCAGATCCAAACCCCACCATCTCCATAACCCTGAATTTATAATAGCTAATCCACATAGCCTGTACATCCTATTGCCCCATTATGAGGCAACTTAGCATGGTCAATACACCTAAACTGTAAATCTTTGCACTGTGGGAGGAAACCAGAGCATCCGGAGGAAACCCTTGCAGACACGGGGAGAACATGCAAACTCCACACAGACCATTGTCTGAGGTTAGAAATCAAACCAGATCCCTGACTATTGAAGGCAATAGTGATAACCATTGAGCCACCATGCTGCCCACATAATGGTATAGCCTGTATCCTGAGACTGTGACTCATGATTCCCAAATCAGAGAAATCTGTCCAGCCACAAGACCACAAGACTAAAAGATATAGGAGCTGTAGTAGGTCATTCAACCCATCAAGATTGTTCCACCGTTTAATAAGATCATTGCTGACCCAATAATCCTCAACTCTATTTTCCCACCTTTTTCCCATAAGCCTTGAAGCTTTTACAGTCTATCTCAGCCTTGAATATACTCAATGAGCCAGCCTTGAGAGCCCCATGCTTCAATAATTCTACACTTCACTGCCCTCTAACAGAAGAAATTCCTTCTCATCTCCTTAAGTGGGTGACCCTTTATTATGAGATTATGGATTGAAAATTGATTAATAGGCAGAAAGAGACAAAAAAAAACCAGATCATTCTCAGGATGGCATGTTGTGATTAGTAAAGTACTTCAAGAGTCAGTGCTAGGCTCACAACTGTTATCTTAGCCTGCTGAACACACTTTCCTCATTCCTGATGAAGGGCTTATGCCTGAAACGTCGATTCTCCTGCTCCTTGGATGCTGCCTGACCTGTTGTGCTTTACCAGCAACACATTTTCAGCTCTGATCTCCAGCATCTGCAGACCTCACTTTCTCCCCACAACTGTTCACAATCCATATAAATGGGAGCCAATTGTAATATTTCCAAATGTGTTAATGACACCAAATTGGCTGATAATATAATTTGTGGGAAGGTGCAAGGAAGCGTCAAAAGGACTTGGACAGGATTTATGAATGGGCAAGAACAAGAAAGATGGAATATAATGTGAACAAATGTGAAATTATTCTATCCAGTAGAAAAAAAAGTGACGAGAAGTTGAATGTCTAATGGAATCTGGGTATTTTTATCACATGTCACTAAAAGCTGGCATGCAAGTGCAACAATCACTAATGAAGGCAACAATGTGTTGGTAATCATTTTGAGAGGATTTGAGTACAGAAGTAAAGATATTTGCTGCTGCTGTATGGAGCCTTGGTGAGACCTCATCTGCAGTATTGTGCAGAGTTTTGTTCTCCTTATCAAAGGAAGGATATACTTATTGTAGAAGTGCAACAGAAGTTGACTAGATAAATCTCTAGGATGGAAGGATTGTCACATGAACAGAGATTGAGGAAACTGGACCTGTTTTCTTAGAATTTTGAGGAATGATTTCATTGAAACTTATAAAATTCTTTTAGGTCATGTCAGGTTAGATACAGATAGGATGTTTTCCCTGGCTGGTGATTCTAGACCCTTTTTCACTCAATTTCTTCACTCAAAGGGTGGTGAATTTTGGAATTCTCTACCCCAAAGAGCTATGGAAACTCAATCATTAAGCAGGTTCAAAACAACCATCAATACATGTCTGGAGACTGATGGCATTAAGGATATAGAAGAGGGGTGTTGATGGGTTGAATGTTCTTTTATTCAAGAAGTAGCTCAGTGGCTTTATCAAAGAATCCCTACAGTGCAAATAGAGGCCATTTCAGTCTATTGTATCTACACCAACCCTTTAAAGTGTATCCCACCCAGACCCACATCCCCATAACCCTGAATTCCCCATGTTTAATCACCTAGCCTGTACATCCCTGAACACTATGGGGTAACTTAGCATGGCCAATCCACCTAACCCATACATCTTTGGACTGTGGGAGGAAACCAGAGTACTTGGTGGAATCAGAGGCCCATACAAACACCGCACAGACAGTCACTCAAGGCAGCATGGTAACCACTGTGTCACTGGACTGTTGTCATGGAAGGTGCAATGATGATTCACACATGGGATGAGGGTATCAATGGTTAAGCCAGCATTTATTTCCCAACCCCAGTTGCCCTCAAGAAGATGATAATTTGCTGCCTTCTTGAACCACTGAAGTCTATATCCTGTCAGCAGACCCACAATGCCATTAAGGAGGATGTTTCAGGATTTTGACCCAGTGTCACTGAAGGAATAGCGGTATATGCCCAAGTCAGGATGGTGAGTGGCTCGGAGGAAAACTTGCAGGTCACCATGTATCAGCTGCCCTTGTCCTTCTAGATGGTAGTGGTCATAGCTTTGGAATGTACTGTCTAAGGCAGTGGTTCCCAAACTTTTCAGTACCAAGGCACACTTCAAGGACTCAGCAAGTTCATGGCACACCCATTTTTTGCAGCTGAATTGATTGTTCATAATTTTCACATTTACTTGCATTTACTATTTTACAGCTTTACTCGAAAGATTTGCAACATAGTGAGAACAGATACATTTTCAAAATCTACTCAACTCAACCAGTTTTAACCATTCATGAGCAATGGATCAGAAGAAAACACAGAGTAAACTGCAATTTAACAGGGAATGCTGGGCTGCTGTTTTGCACAGTGTCTTTTGATGAGGGAGGATTTGATGCCACTCTTGCCATGAATCTTGCTCCACTGCTGAGAGCTTCCTCTGTTGTTTCTTATGTGCACCTGTGTTGAAGATGTTAGCTCACAGAAGCATGTTGTCACAGTAAGAAGCATGGTCAGAAACCATCCAATATTCATGTATTGCAGTCAACTAAAACACATACAAAGTCACCTGTCCATACTTCAGCTTTATTGTATAGATCTGCTTATTCCGCTTTCACTTTTAATATCAGCTTTTGTGATGAATCAGAGGACATTGAACTAAATGGTTCCAGTCATAGTCATAGAGTCTTAGAGATGTACAGCATGGAAACAGACCCTTCGATCCAACCCATCCATGCCGACCAGAAATCCCAACACAATCTAGTCCCACCTGTCAGCATTGGCCCATATCCCTCCAAACCCTTCCTATTCATATACCCATCCAAATGCCTCTCAAATGTTGCAATTGTACCAGCCTCCACCACTTCCTCTGGCAGCTCATTCCATACACATACCAATTTTTGTGTGAAAAAGGTCTCTTTTATATCTTTCCCCTCTCACCCTAAACCTATACCCTTTAGTTCTGGACTCCCCAAACCAGGGAAAAGACTTTGCCTATTTATCCTATCCATGCCCCTCATAATTTTGTAAACCTCTATAAGGTCACCCCTCAGCCTCCAACACTCCAGGGAAAACAGCCCCAGCCTGTTCAGCCTCTCCCTGTGAGCTCAAATCCTCCAACCCCGGCAACATCCTTGTAAATCTTTTCTGAATCCTTTCAAGTTTCACAACATCTTTCCGATAGGAAGGAGACCAGAATTGCATGCAATATTCCAACAGTGGCCTAACCAATATCCTGTGCAGCGCAACATGACCTCCCAACTCCTGTACTCAATACTCTGACCAATAAAGGAAAGCATATCAAATGCCTTCTTCACTATCCTATCTACCTGCGACTCCACTTTCAAGGAGCTATGAACCTGCACTCCAAGGTCTCTTTGTTCAGCAACATTCCCTAGGACCTTACCATTAAGTGTATAAGTCCTGCTCAAGCTTACTTTCCCAAAATGCAGCACATTGCATTTATCTAAATTAAACTCCATCT
>NC_057722.1:35803221-35836313 GCF_004010195.1 Chiloscyllium plagiosum | reverse complement strand
TTGTTTTTCAGACTGAAGGCCTGTGACCAGTGGAGTGCCACAAGGATTGGTGCTGGGCCCTCTACTTTTTGTCATTTACATAAATGATTTGGATGCCAGCATAAGAGTTACAGTTAGTAAGTTTACAGATAACATCAAAATTGGAGGTGGAGTGGACAGCGAAGAGGATTACCTCAGATTACAACAGGATCTGGACCAGATGGGCAAATGGGCTGAGAAGTGGCAGATGGAGTTTAATTGAGATAAATGCGAGGAGCTGCATTTTGGGAAAGCAAATCTCAGCAGGACTTATACACTTAATGGTAAGGTTCTAGGGAGTGTTGCTGAACAAAGAGACCTTGGAGTGCAGGTTCATAGCTCCTTGAAAGTGGAGTCGCAAGTAGATAGGATAGTGAAGAAGGCGTTTGGTATGCTTTCCTTTATTGGTCAGAGTATTGAGTACAGGAGTTGGGAGGTCATGTTGCAGCTGTACAGGACATTGGTTAGGCCACTGTTGGAATATTGCGTGCAATTCTGGTCTCCTTCCTATCGGAAAGATGTTGTGAAACTTGAAAGGATTCAGAAAAGATCTACAAGGATATTGCCAGGCTTGAAGGATCTGAGTACAGGGAGAGGCTGAACAGGCTGGGGCTGTTTTCCCTGGAGCGTTGAAGGCTGAGGGGTGACCTTGTAGTGGTTTACAAAATTATGAGGGGTATGAATAGGATAAATAGACAAAGTCTTTTCCCTGGGTTTGGGGAGTCCAGATCTAGAGGGCATAGGTCTAGGGTGAGAGGGGAAAGATATAAAAGA
Organism: Chiloscyllium plagiosum; assembly: GCF_004010195.1. Classification (NCBI taxonomy): domain Eukaryota; kingdom Metazoa; phylum Chordata; class Chondrichthyes; order Orectolobiformes; family Hemiscylliidae; genus Chiloscyllium; species Chiloscyllium plagiosum. The sequence continues at coordinate 35,835,521 of NC_057722.1, read as the reverse complement.
GACCTAAGGGGCAACTCTTTCATGCAGAGGGTAGTATTTGTATGGAATGAGCTGCCAGAGGATGTGGTGGAGGCTGGTATAATTGCAACATTTGAGAGGCATTTGGATGGGTATATGAATAGGAAGGGTTTGGAGGGATATGGGCCGGGGGCTGGCAGGTGGGAGTAGATTGGGTTGGGATATCTGGTTGGCATGGATGGGTTGGACCAAAGGGTGTTTCCATGCTGTACATCTCTAAGACTCTTTGACTCTAACAGAGCAAGCCAGGCAACATCAGGAGGTGGAGAAGAAAACGTTTCGGATATAACCCTTCTTTAGGGCTGGGGATTGGTGTAAGGGGAGCTGCAGATAAAAGGGGGGGAGGGGAGGTATGGGGAGGGGTTGACAGGGTGATGAGGTAGTGATAGGTGAACACAGGTAAGGGTTTTGGCCTGGTTGGTCAATAGGTGGAATGAATCCGGTTGATAGCTGGAAGGAATGTTAAACAGAGGAAAGGAGGGGAATGGGAGGGGCTGGAAAGGGAGTCGGGGGATGGGAAGGGAGGTTATTTGAAGTTGGAGTACTCAATGTTCAGTCCACCAGGGTGTAGGCTGCCCAGGCATAAGATGAGGTGTTGTTCTTCAATTTGCAGTGTGATTCGCTGTGTCAGTAGAGGAGGCCAATTGTGATCATGTTGGAAAGGGAGTGGGAAGGGGAATTAGAATGGCCAGTGACTGGGAGGTCAGGTTGGCCCCAGTGGACCCGGCTGAGACACTCAACGAAACATTCCCTTACTTTACATTTGGTCTCCCTGAGGTAGGGAAGACCACATTGGAAGCACTGGATACAGTAAACTAGGTTGGAGGAGAGGCAGGTGAACCTCTGTCTCACCTGGAAGGACTGTTTGGGGCCCTGGATGGAGGTGAGGGGTGTGGTGTACCAGCAGGTTTTGCATCTTTTACCGTTGCAGGGGAAAGTACCTGGGGGTTCGGGGTGTTTGGTGGGGAGAGTGACATAAACCAAGGATTGGTGAAGGGAACAGTCATATTGGAAGGCAGAGAGGGGTGGGGAGGGGAATATGTTCTTGGAGGTAGAGTCTAGTTGGAATTGGCGGAAGTGTTTAAGGATGATATGTTGAATGCAGAGACTGGTGGGCCGGTAGTTTAAGACAAGGGGGACCCTGTATTTTTTGCGTTTAGAGGGGGGAGGATTTAGTGCAGTGGAGTGGGGAATGCAGGAGGTGTGGTGGAGGGCTGTCTGGCTGACAGAGGGGAGAAAAGAATGTTATTCAAAATAGGTGGACATCTGGGATGCTTGGGAGTGGAATGTCTCCTCATCTGAGCAGATGCGACCGATGTAGAGGAATTGGGAGAACGGGATGGAGTTCTTGCAGGGTATTGGGTGGGAGGAAGTGTAGTCCTGGTAGTTGTGAGAGTTTGTGAGTTTATAGTAAAAGTCAGGATTGTCTCATTCTTCTCCTGCATTTTAATAATCAGTTCATTCAGATGGCTGATAATGTCTGTGCAATATGCCAGCTTAGCCCATCAGTAACCTGCAGATAGTAACTCTTTATACAAGGTAGTTCATGCATTGTTGAGAACTCTGTCCATTCTCTCCAGAGCACATGAACATGAGAGAGATCCTTCCCATATGATAATCATGGCACCTTACCGTGTAATAGTAAACTCTGATATCCAGCTCCCATCTCTACACTCAAAGTAGTGAACAAATGTGATTTCAATGGTTATGGTTTTATATAAATACACAATTCTTTAATGCTACAACTAACTCTGGTGGATTTGTTTCAGTTACAAAAGCTTCATGGCTGACAGTGTAATGGTGATTTGAATATCAGGATATTGCTCTTTCACCTTCCTGACAAATCCTTTAACTTTTCCCATCATGGAGGCTGTTCCATCAGTACATTGCTTTACCACGTGGCCCAAGTAAGTTTGTTTTCCCTCAAGTAGATATCTGTTACCAAAAATATTTCTTCACCAGTTGCATGACTTGGTAACAAAAGAAAGTTCTCCTGAATGGAATTCCCATCAACATATCAAATGGCCATTAGCTGGCCGTGCCCACTTATATTGATGGACTTGTCAATCTGCAAAGATAATTTCCCAATAGTAGTTAACTTCTCTTACAGCACCTCCTTGATATCAGCTGACATGTCATCAATTTGCCGTTTATCTATATTATTAGAGAATGGAATTTTGTCCATCATTTTTGTACCATTGCCATCAGTTCCTGCCATCACACCTATGATTTTTTTCACATTCTGGCACAGTTAAGGTTTCAACATTGGTATGGGGCTTCTTTGATTTTGTTACAAAGTCAGTCACCAAGTAACGACCCTCATGAACTTTATCTGATATCCATACACACATTCCATTAGATGTTGAGTATACTTTTTGATCTGAAACAAAAACAGAAATTGCTGGAAAATCTCAGCAGGCCTGGCAGCATCTGTGAAGAGACTTTTTGACTTTATGTTCTGTTCTTTCAAGCCCTTGAAATACTGAATGTGTTCATTCGCAGGAGATGGATGTTTCATCTTTAACTGGTGTCTTAACTTACATGGTACCATAGTGGCGTTTTCCATCTTCCTTCTGCAGATAAGACATTTAGGTGAAGGGCAAACAGCTGTCCATGAAAATTGAAAGGCCAAATAACCATTATTATAGTGTCTCTGAACAGCTCTTACTTTTTATTTTTTGAGTTCAGATGTTTCATTCACTGAATTAGCAGAGGAATCGCCTCTTTGGTCAATGGACTTATCCATTTTCTTAGAATCTATTCTAAAGCCCAGGTAAGTGGCATAACTAAAAGAATTCCAAAAATATTTGCATTAAAATCCATATTAATAAGTCCAAGCAGGCCAATTCAATAGTTGTTCAATAATTGCACTCCTCCTTTCTGTGTATATTGCAGTTTCTTTTCATACAAAGATACGATCCTTGATAATGGCAAATGGTCAGAACAAGTATTTGGGCCTGTGCATTGCAAGTAAGTTGCATAAGATTTTTTATCTCGACATATGCGTGGTGACGGATATGATATTGGATGTCTACGTGAAACAATTCTCCTTCTTAAGAATTTCATAGCACAACTCCAACCTTGCCGCAATGTACAAGCTGAAAACCTCTGGTCTAAGGATTCTTGGTGAATTTCTGCAGTGCAGCTTTTTCATGGCACACACTGTTGTAACTGCATTTGGTACTGGAGGTACTGACTGTTTATAGACACGGTATCAGTCAAGCATTTGCTTTCTCATGATAGTATCAAGCTCATTGAATGCAGTTTCAACAATACTCATCAAGGCAAGTAGGGAGTATTCCTGACTTACGCCTTACAGATGGTGGAATGGTTTTGGATAGATGGAGGTGAATTATGTGCTGCAAGATTCCTAGCCCCTGACCTACTGTTGCAACTACAGTACTCGTATGACTAATCCAGTTCAGTTTTTGGTTAATGGTAATGCTCAGTGGGAAATTCAGTGATGGTAATACTACTGAATGTCAAAGGCTACAGTTAGATTCTCTCTTATTAGAGATGGTCGTTGCTTTGTATTGTGTGGCGTGAACATTACTTACCACTTGTTGGGCCAATTTGGATATTGTCAAGGTCTTGCTGCATTTGGGAATAGATTGCTTCAGTGTCTGAGGAGTCACAAATAGTGCTGAATATTATGCAATCATTAGTGAACGTCTCCAGTTCTGAACTTATGATGGAAGGAAGATCACTTATGAAGTAGCTGATGATGCTTTGAGGAACTCCTGACAGTGATTTCTTGTAGCTGAGATAACTGATCTCCAACAACCACAACCACCTTCCAATGTGTGAGATATGAGTGCAACCATTGAATTTTTTCCTTTGATTCCCACTGACTCGACCTCTTTGACACCCAGTCAAATGCTGTCAAAGACAATCACTCACACTCTCACTTTTGGAATTAATTCTAGCTCAATAGATTTCTTTGGCTCATGAAGTAACAAGGATCCAGGTGCCATCCTTCTGACTGATGACAACTTACTTGCTGGAAACCACCTGAACCTCAGTGCCACCAGCAATTTGCAGGAAAGTATGAGATCTATTTGAAGCCCTATCACAAGGAACCAAGAACCTCCAATACCTAAGAATGAGTATAATTGAGAGATGATATTATTAGTAAACAGACTCGTCCTGAGAGGAGGCCTCCTATTGTTTTAGCATTCCTTGTGGCATCCACATACTCCATTCTTGATTGCAGAGTGTCACTGCAGTGAACTAGCCCCTTATTCAAGTTGATACTGTAGAGTTCAGATCTTCAAAATGACGTATTTTGGTATCCCCTTGAAAGGCATGTGACAGTATCGAGCAATTAATTGAACACTGAAATCATTTATCTTCTGAAGTTTGCACCAGCAAGGTCTGCATCAATGTCATCTTCAGCAAATCAAGGATGTTCTTGATCAGTTCACAATAACATTGCACACCAATTTCCTATTGGATAAGGGTGGTCCTAGCTGGAGAGACACGGGAAGTAAATTTGTTTTATGCTGCTCAACTGCATATTTTCTGTTAATGAAATTCAGCAATAACAATAAACATGCTTAGGAAGTTTGGACTGGTGAAACATGAACAAAATTTTAGCAGGGCATTTTACTCCAATCAACACTCAACTCTTAAAGACAGCTCATATTTCATTTTTCTTTCTCGTTCATACCAGATTAAAGCTTCTTTTGACCACAGTTCAGACCTAGTTTTAAATTTGATAAGGCTGTCTTTAGTAAAATTATCTCCTCTATGCTAGCTGAAGTGTTATTTCCCAACTGAAGTGTTATTTATGGGAACAGGAAGAAGAAACTAAAGATCTTTAACTTGGTTGACTGAAAGCATGTGATTAACAATGAGAAGGCTGCCTGTTATGCGTCACAAGAACAGGTTTGTTAAGAGTCATGGGATTTGCCCAACCTAATGAAATAACTGATGAACAGTGTTGACTGTGTTTTGATAATCTGGTCAACTGTACCATGGATTTTGTAAAATTCTTACAAATAAATCAAGAATGTCGTGGTCAATTAATGTGGTTCAGAAGCACACAAATGTTTTTCTCTTATGCAGCAAAAGTATAATTATCCACATTATTCACATTCCAGACTATTCAACAGTATTGTCACATTACATGGGTGATTTCCTTACTTTAGAAACTCTAATCTTCTTCTGCCTGATACAGCCCACATCTGAAAAAATATTTGATTTCCTGTTGTTGCAAATCTGAAGATTCTTAGCCTTTATTGGAAGTTTAGTGTCCACTTTTGGATATTTCCTCTACTGCAGAAGTCCTGTTCTTTCTCTTAGGTTGTCTGAGAATCTTATGGTGGAATAGGTTTCCACTTACATGATAGTATAAATCAGGTGTATAACAGTAGGACACCTTGTGATGTAATATGAGTAATGTGCCTTGCATATGCCCTCAAATACACTTTTCCAATGGTTTCAGAAACTGATTACTTGTTAAGATGAGGCCAGGCACAAGTGTAACGCTGTTCAGTTTATAAACTATAGGTGAATGTACAGACAAACAATACAAACAAAACAGACCTAATTAGATCAATATCACTTCTTTCAATAAAAATGTGGGAAAAATAATAAAGCCATCATCCTGTTCCTTTCCTGTGCTGATTTGACATTGCTTTTACAACTACTTCCAATCACAAAAACACACCTAAAAGAACTCTGCAGAGTCTGCTATTTTGTCACCAAGTCACTCTTTATGTCACATGTGAAGAGTCCTTGACACAGCTTCTTCATAGCCAGCTCTCAGAGTGACAGGATGTCTGACAGTCCTGTTCTTATCTGTCAGACAGGGCTCCCTGATCGAACTGTATCAGCAGCCCAAATCAGGGAACTCATATTCTATGAGGTTCACTGGCTGACCTCGTTACAATCACTACATCCCTTTCCCTCTAGGCTTGAAGGCATAGGACGGTTTTTTAGGAAGCCTCATGAAGACTACATCATCTCTCGATACATTGTGTCCAGCATAGCGTGATTAAAGGTAGTCAGCATGGCTTTGTGAGGAACAGGTCATGCCTCACAAATCTTAAGGAGTTCTTTGAAGAGGTGACGAGACAAGTTCGACAAAGGTTGAGCAGTGGATGTGGTGTATATAGACTTCAGCAAGGCATTTGATAATGTTGCCCATGGTATGCTCATTCATAAAGTCAGCAGGTGTGGGATAAAGATTTAGCTATCTGGCTTCAGAATTGGTTAGCTGACAGAAGACAGAGAGTGTAGATGGAAAGTATTCTGCCTGGAGTCAGTGGTGAATGGCTCTGTTCTTGGGCCTTTGTTCTTTGTAGTTTTTATAAATGACTTGGATGAGGAGGTTGAGAGGTGGGTTAGTAAATTTGCCAATGACACAAAGGTTGGAGGTGCCATTGATAGTATTGAGCGCTATTGTAGTTTGCAGCGCGACATAGACAGGATGCAGATCTTGGCTGAGAAATGGTAGATGGAGTTCAACCTGGAAAAATGCGAAGTGATGCATTTTGAAAGGTCGAACTTGAATGCTGAATATAGGTTTAAAGACAGGATTCTTGTCAGTGTGGAGGAGCAGAAATCTTGAGTGTTCAAGTGCATAGATCCCTCAAAGTTGCCACCCAAGTGGATAGGGTTGTTAAGAAGGTACATGGTGTTTTGGCTTTCATTAACAAGGGGATCGAGTTTAAGAGCCGCGAGGCTTTGCTGCAGCTCTGCAACACCCTGGTGAGACCACACTTGGAATATTGTGTCCAGTTCTGGTCGCCCTATTATAGGAGAGATACAGAGGCTTTGAACAGGGTGCAAAGAAGGTCTACCAGGATGCTGCCTGGACTGGAGGGCTTGTCTTACAAAGAGAGGTTGACCAAGCTTGGACTTTTCTCTCTGGAGAGAAGGAGGAAGAGAGGTGACCTGATTGAGGTATACAAGATAATGAGAGGCATGGATAGAGTCAATAGCCAGAGACTTTCCTCCAGGGCAGGATTGACTGGCATGAGGGGTCATAGTTTTAAGATATTAGGAGGAAGTATAGAGGAGATGTCAGAGGTAGCAGAGAGTTGTGAATGCATGGAATGCATTGCCAGCAGAGTCATTAGGGACATTTCAGCGACTGCTGGACATGCACATGGACAGCATTGAATTGAGGGGTGCGTAGGTTAGGTCATTTTATCTTAGATTAGGAATAATCCTCGGCAAAACATCATAGGCTGAAGGGCCTGTTCTGTGCTGTACTTTTTTATGTTCTATGTTCTATTGTATTGCTTCCTAGGCAGGTAATCCAGTACATTCACCAATTGCATATCTTGCTACTACGATCACGTTTTAAAACTTAGATTAAGTTATTTTATATAAATATGAATTAAGATCAAAATTATGGCTAAAGAAACACATGTTCAAAGAGTCTATCAATTTTCCTATGACCCAATGCTAGAATTGTTGAGATACTATATCAGTTTGAATCCAAAGAGTGGCTGAAAAGTAATGAAAATATAAAGCAATGCAACCAAATTTTAAGTTCCCTGACTCTATACACAGACCCAATATGTCTTGATATTTATTGTTGAATTTGACTCTACTTTTTCTCGAGGCGAAAGTGAGGACTGCAGATGCTGGAGGTTAGAGTCAAGATTAGAGTGGTGCTGGAAAAGCAGAGTATGTCAGGCAGCATCCGAGGAGCATGAAAATCGATGTTTCAGGCAGGAGCTCTTCATTAGGAATGAGGCTGGAAGCCTCGGGGGTGGAGAGATAAATGGGAGGGGGTGGGGCTGGGGAGAAGGCAGTTGAGAGTGCAACAGGTCGATGGAGGAAGAGGTAAAGGTGATAGGTTGGAGAGGAGGGTAGAGTGGATAGATGGGAAGAAAGACTGACAGGTGGGACAGGTCATGGGGACGGTGCTGACCTGGAAGTTTGGAACTGGGGTCAGGTGGCGGAAGGGGAAATGAGAAAACTAGTGAAGTCCACATTGATGCCAAGGGGTTGAAGTGTTCTAAGGCGGAAAATGATGCGTTCTTCCTCCAGGCATTGGGTGGTGAGGGAGTGGCAGTGGAGGAGGCCCAGGACCTGCATGTCCTTGGCAGAGTGGGAGGGGGAGTTCAAATGTTTGGCCACGGGGCGGTGTGGTTGATTGGTGTGGGTATCCCAGAGGTATTCCCTGAAGCACTCTGCGAGGTGTCCAGTCTCCCAACGTAAAGGAGACCGCATCGGCACCAATGGATACAATAAAGACATTTGTGGAAGTGCACGTGAAATTTTGATGGATATGGAAGGCTCCTTTGGGACCTTGGATGGAGGTGAGGGAGGAGGTTTTGCAATTCCTGCAGTGGCAGGGAAAGGTGCCAGGAGGGGAGAGTGGATTGTTGGGGAGCATGGACCTGACCAGGTAGTCACAGAGGGAAAGGGGATAGGGGTGGGAAGGGAAATATATCCCTGGTGGTGGGATCCATTTGTAGGTGGCAGAAAAATCGGCAGGTGATGCGGTTTTTGTGGAGATTGGTGGGGTGGAAGGTGAGGACAAGGGTTCTGTCCTTGTTGCGGTTGGAGGGGTGGGGGTTTGAGGGCGGAGGTGCGGGATGAGGATGAGATGCGTTGGAGGGCATCTTCAACCACATGGGAGGGGAAATTACAGTCTTTAAAGAAGGAGGCTATCTGGTGTGTTCTGTGATGGAACTGGTCCTCCTGGGAGCAGATATGGCGGAGGCAGAGGAATTGGGAATATAGGGTAACATTTTTGCAGGAGGTAGGGTGGGAGGAGGTGTAATCCAGGTAGCTGTGGGAGTCGGTGGGTTTGTAAAAAATGTCGGCGTTGAGTCGGACGTCATTGATGGAGATGGAGAGGTCCAGGAGGGGAGGGAGGTGTCGGAGATGGCCCAGGTGATTTTAAGGTTGGGGTGGAATGCGTTGGCGAAATTGATGAATTGCTCAACCTTCTCGTGGGAGTATGAGGTGGCACCAATGCAGTTATCAATGTTGCGGAGGAAAAGGTGGGGAGTGGTGCTGGTGTAACTACGGAAGATGGACTGTTCTATGTAGCCGACAAAGAGACAGACGTTGCTGGGGCCCATGCGGGTGCCCATGGCTATACCTTTTGTCTGGAGGAAGTGGGAGGATTCGAAAGAGAAATTGTTGAGGGTGAGGAGCAGTTCAGCCAAACTAATGAGAGTGTCAGTGGAAGGGTACTGGTGGGAATGTCGGGAGAGGAAGAAACGGAAAGAAAGAAACCTTAGCAACAAACCCAAACAAGCAGACAAAACACGTCCAGAAACCCTAGCCACTCTCCCCTACGACAAAGACATCTCGGAAATGACTGCCAGACCCCTTGGCATCATGGTAGCCCACAAACACACCAACACACTAAAACAGCAGCTAATGAACTTGAAAGACCCTATACAGACAACAAGCAAAACTGATATCATTTACAAAATACCTTGCAAGGACTGTAACAAACACTATATTGGACAAAAAGACATGACCCTCTCTCACTAGTATGCTCACATACAGATGAGGAAGGACACCACTTCAACTGGGACAATATATCCGTCCTAAGACAGGCCAAATAAAGACACGCATGAGAATTTCTAGACGCATGGCATTCCAACCGGAACTCAATCAACAAACACATCGAGTTAGACCCCATCTACTACCCCCTGAGAAAAGGAACAGGAAGTGATTTTACCACAGGAAATAACATCACCATAGGAAATGACATCTCCAACCAAAAGAAACCCAAATATATGAATAGAAAGCAGGAATTTTCAGCATTGCTTCGCCTGAGGCCCACTGAAGATATTACCTAGTAGGGTAACGAAACATCTGGAAATGAACCTTGCAGCTCAGAGAGCAAACCTACATCCAAAATAAACCTTTGTATGGATGAGGAAAAGGGTTGTGGACAGGATGAACCAGCTGACCATGGCACCATGGTGCAAAAGGCCATTCAAAAGGGGGGAGCAAAAAGACAAGCAGTTGTCGCAGGGGATTCTAAGGGGACAGATAGTATCCTTTGTGAGCCGGATTGGGAGTCCCGCATGGTGTGTTGCCTGCCCGGTGCCAGGGTGCAGGACATCTCCAATCAACTTGAAAGGATATTGGAGTGGGAGGGAGAAGATCCAGTTGTTGTGGTCCAAACTGGTACGAACAACATTGGCAAGGCTAGGAAGGAGGACCTGTTTGGGGAGTATCAAGCACTAGGCAGGAAATTGAAGAACAGGTCTTTAAGGGTCATAATCTCTGGATTACTGCCTGATCCACATACTAATTGGCATTGGGATAAGAAAATTAGGGAAATAAACAAGTGGCTAAGAGATTGGTGTAGGCAAGAGGGCTTCCATTGCATGGGCCATTGGCATCGGTCTTGGAACCAGGACAATCTGTAACGATGGCACGGTCTCCACCTGAACCGATCTGAAACCAGTGTTCTGGCGAAAAGGATAAATAGGGTGGTCACTGGGACTTTAAACTTGTGAGTCGGTGGGTGGGGAGGGGAAGGGAAAGCAAAAGGGATTATGGAGTCAAGTAGAAAGATAAGTAGCAGGTTAGCATGTGGCAGGGTTTAAGTTCAAGGCAGGCTAGAAATGAAGCAAAAGGAAGGATAACCTAGGACATATTACTAGAGATGATGGAATAGGATAAGGAATGAGGATAAGAAAATTAGCATTAAGGTACTTTACCTGAATGCTCATAGTAGTCGTTACAAAGCAGATGAATTACTGGCACAAATTATCGTGAATGATTGCGATGTGGTAGGCATCACAGAGACATGGTTGCAGGGGGTTCAGGACTGGCAGTTAAACATCTAAGGATTTACAACTTATCGAAAAGACAGGGAGGTGGGCAGAGAGGATGAGGTTGCCTTGTTAGTTAAGAATGAAATTAAATCTGTGGCACTGAATGACATAGGGTCGGATGACGTGGAGTGTGTGTGGGTGGAGTTGAGGAACCACAAAAGCAAAAAAACCATAATGGGAGTTATGTACAGACCTCTCAGCAGTGGTCAGGACCAGGGGTGCAAGATGTACCAGGAAATAGATAGGGCATGTCAGAAAGGCAAGGTCACAGTAATCATCGGGGACTTCAATATGCAAATGGATTGGTTGAATCATGTTGCTGGTGGATCCAAAGAAAAGGAGTTCATGGAATGCTTGCAGGATGGCCTTTTGGAACAGCTTGTGTTGGAACCCAGGCTATTCTGGACTTAGTGCTGTGTAATGAGCCAAACTTTGTAAAAGATCAAAGCAAGGGAACACTTAGGAGGCAGTGATCATAATATGGTAGTGTTCAGTCTGAAAGAGAGAAGGCAAAATCAGATATAATGGTGTTACAGTTAAATAAAGGCAATTACAGGGGCATGAGAGAGGAACTGATGAAAATTGACTGGAAGCACAGCCTAGTGGGGAAGACAGCAGACCAACAATGGCAGGAGTTTCTGGGTGTAATTGAGGACACAGTACAGAGGTTCATTCCAAAGAAAACAAAGGTTATCTGGGGGTTTGGGGGTTTGGGGGTTGGCAGGGAACAAAATGCCTTTGGTAAGGTGCATCACAGGAGGCTGCTGAGTAAGGTGAGGGCCCATGGTGTTCGAGGTGAACTACTCATGGATTGAGGATTGGCTGTCTGACAGAAGGCAGAGAGTTGCAATAAAAGGTTATTTTTTGGAATTGCAGCTAGTGACAAGTGGTGTCCCGCAGGGTTCAGTGTTGGGGCTGCAGCTGTTCACTTTATATATTAATGATCTGGATGAAGGGACTGGGGGCATTCTAGCGAAGTTCAATGATGATACGAAGTCAGGTGGACAGGCAGGTAATACTGAATAGGTGAGGAGGCTGTAGAAAGATTTAGACAGTTTAGGAAAGTGGTTAAAGAAATGTACTTTGACTTTATGAATTTTCTCACTGTTTAGAAAATAGTCCATGCCTGTATTCTTTTTTCCAAAGTACAAAGGGATCTGGGAGTGCTAGTCCAGGATTGTCTAAAGGTTGACTTGCAGGTTGAATTTGTGGCTAAGAAAACAAATGTAATGTTGCATTTTTCTAAAGAGAGTTGGAATGTAAAAGCAGCGATGTGCTACTGAGCCTTTATGAAGCTCTAATTCGGCTCCATTTAGAATACTATGTCCAATTTTGGGCCCCACACCTCAGGAAGGACATACTGCCACTGGAGCATATCCAACAGAGATTCACATGGATAATCCTGGAATGGTAGGCCTAACATACAATGAACGGCTGAGGATCCTGGGATCGTATTCATTAGAATTTAGAAGGCTGAGGGAGATCTAATAGAAACTTACAAGATAACGCATGGCTTAGAAAGGGTGGACGCTGGGAATTTGTTTCCATTAGGGGAGGAGATTAGGACCCATGGGCACAGCCTTAGAATTAGAGGGGATCAATTTAGAACAGAAATGAGGAGACATTCCTTCAGCCAGAGAGAGTGGGCCTGTGGAATTCATTACCATGGAGCACAGTGGAGGCTAGGACGTTAAATGTCTTCAAGGCAGAGATTGATAAATTCTTGATCTCACAAGGAATTAAGGGCTGGGGGAAGAGTGTGGGTAAGTGGAGCTGAAATGCCCATCAGCCAATGTTTGAATGGCGGAGTGGACTCGATAGGCCGAATGGCCTTACTTCCACTCCTATGTCTTAAGGTCTTATAGGTACATTAATTTCACTGGCTAAACCTGGAGCATGCCTCTTCCCCTCCAAAAAATACCAAGTAGTCTGAAAAAGTAAAGAATATTGCAAACCATAATACTTTGTCGTTGTTTAATTTTTTTGTGTGGAAATGGTGGAGGGGATTGATCAAGGTGGCTTCCTCATCGAGATGATGCAATCAGTTTTAAGCAATTTTGGTATGTTGCACTGTGATTTAATAGTACATGATGAGGAATAGCATTTCAATTACATCAAAGTATGACTGTAAAAACTGATATTTTGCATTTTGTGATATGTAAATTATTTTTATGAAATATGTCCTCCAGATTGAATCATTGAGATTGTCAACCTAAGTATCTAATAGCATGTTCTTGTGTGGCTATAATTTCTTCCTTAATTTTACAATAGCTAGTTTTCCTATTCTTGAAATAATCTGATTAACAATGTTTGTCACAGTCGAGTTAAAAACTCTAACCAATGAAAAGTTATGAATTTAAATTATTTCTAGTAATGTATTTAAACTGAATATAAACACTGCAGTTACGTGCCTCACTTGCACCAGCCCATTCGATTGGTACACTAGTGTCATCTAATGCTTATGTTGTGTCATTACATGATCCACAAAATCAAAATATATCATTATTATAGAACCGCAGAGTAGGAAAACAGAAGGTGAAATCAATTTATTTATTGTAGCTGGGAATTCCAGAACTGACACTCAAGAGTATTTTCTTGTGTTGGAATTAGGCAATATTTAAAGATTTAAGATTTTCTCTGCTAATTAGGTATGAGTATTATTGCAACTTTTTTTATGATTTTACAATTTGATGTGAATTTGATATAAAGGTCAATCTGTCAGCTGGCTACTTTGGCCATCACTGACTCTGGCAAATTTTCTGGAGCTACCAAACTGTGTTAGCTGTAACCTGGCTGCTGCACCCACAGGTGCTTGTATCATTGCACGAGACTGAGAGGGATCTGGAGAGGAAGGCCAACTTTAACAACAACAATGCATTTAATCCGTTTTCTATTTTGTTAGGAATAATTTAACGTGGGGATTTTGTTGGTATTCCTTATGTTCAGCATTGCAATGGTGGCAATGTTGTTAAATGCAATGCTTACCTGCACTTAACCTCATTTAGCAAGTGCTCTTAAGGACAACGATCACTCATGACAGAAAATCTCAGAGAGAGAATAATCATTAGTATGAAACTGACATAAATATTCCTATCCCACTGGCAGCTTAATCCAACTGATATCTGGTGGAAACCCGTCAGAACATCAGTGCTCAAATTTCACCATTCCTAGCAAGATTGGAATTTTAAGCAAAGATATTTATGGATTTGCAAACAATAATAGTCAAAGTAAATTTATCAGCTGTGTAAAGCAATCAGATGAAATTACTGGCCACACCACCCACTCACCCACGACAATTCTTAGCACAGAGTAAGTGTCTATCAAATATCCACTCTTTAGCTCACCTCTGCATCAGTGAGATGAAACACTGACTGGCCAACTGCATTGTAAGACATATATATTCTCTCTGCAGCATGCCCCTAAGCTTCCAGTTGCCTGAAACTTCAACACTTCATCGTTTTCCCTGACCAACATTTTTGCAGTGCTCCAGCAAGACTCAGCACAAGCTGGAAGAACAGCATCACATTTTCTGCCTGGGGCCCTTGCAACCTTCAGGACTAAATACCGAATTCAATAATTTTAGAACTTAAACACAATCTCCTATGTCCTTTACCCACTGTAAATGACATGAATTGCTTTCGCCACAGCCAAGTAATTTTCACCTACTTATTCCACCCCCCCCCCCCCATATATGATTTTCTTTCTCTTGGCATACTATCATCCATCCCTTTGTCTGCCTTTAACTGTTGTTTTCTCACTCTAGACTCCATCTTTGCTTATCTATTCACTCCTTTACAACTAGCCCCAACAACCCAGCATATACACCACCTTTTTTATAAGCTAAATTCAATTCTGAAGAAGGGGCATTAGATTTGAAACATTAACTCTGCTTTTTTTCTACACATGTCGTCACACCTGCTGAGTTTCTCCAGAAATTTGTTTTTGTTTCAAATTTCCACCTTCTACAGTTCTTTATTTTACTCTCTATTGATGTTATATTTCACTTCATCTGATTAAGGAGCAGCACTCCAAAAGCTGTGATTTCAAATACACCTGTTGGATTATAACCTCATGTTGTGTGTCTTCTGATTTTGTGCACCATAGTCCAACACCAGTACCTCCATGTCAATGTAATGTTTGACCTGGAAGAGCAGATACTGGTTGCTTGAAAGACAAAAGTGAGATGTAGTCCTGAATTAAGATCCTTCAACATTGCTGTGGTAATTAACAGCAAAAAATAAAGGTAATTATTCAATTTTCCTCTGAACAATATATTACTGCTAAAATTCAAATTTAGAATGAACAAAGGCTTGTATTTATGCAGTGTCTTTCATATCCTCAGGATATCCTTTCAATAATTTTGAGGTGTAGCCATTGTTGAAATGTGAAATGTAGTAGTCAATTGTGCACAGCAACGTCCTAGGGAAAATAATGTGATAAGTGATCAGATAATGGGCGCAAAGACTATTCAAGTCAGTGAGGTTTCAGTGAATTAAAATCTCAGCTAATCTATTTTAATTATATACGTTTTGGGCTGAACATGCGTTAGGATACAATGGAAATTGCTACTATTCTTCTGCAAAAATAACCAAAGGATATTGTACTGATGCCTGAGAGAAAAGACCCCATTGATAACACCCCATTGATAGCATTTCTGGCAGTGCAGCACTCCCTCAGATTGTGAGCCTAGGATTTGTACTCGGAACTTTCTGACTCAGAAGCAAATGTACTATCATTAAGCTACAGCCAATTGTTAATATCGTGGTTAATATTTGTACCATTTTATTATACTTGGAACCGCTGGACAAGTCAGATATAAGACTAAAAACTGGTTTGATAGGTCATAATTTGCTTTGTTTTGGATTTAACAAGGTGGGCTGTCATTAAAATACAAGCACACAGGCTGCAGATTTTGTTTTAACAATAAAGTGGAGGTTTGTTGGCACAAGAAATTAAGATAAAATGGAATAAACTAAACCATCTCTTTGTAATATGAATTCAAAGATTTTTAATCACACAGTTAAGTATCATCCCATTAATTCCAAATAATATATTATAAATTGAAAAGAAAAACAACAGTTTTTTTAAGAACTCAAAATGTACCCATTGTACAGTAACCAAAGCAGACTTGTACAGTACCCAAACCATCACTCACAAAGTATTCACGAGAACTCCTGTCTCTCGCACCTTGAAAGGTGTAACTATAACTCTTAGCTATAGACTGAAACTGCAGATAACTTATTTATGGAGCTATTATACATCTGAGCTTATACCTACACGCCTTTAAATAGCCTCTTCAGGGTTTCATCCTTAAATTTCTGGTGTAAGACTATCACAAACTCTTTACCCTAAGCTAATTTAGTTTCACTATATCTTTCACTGCTCAGGAGCACTGGTGCATGTAGCTAATCGACATTGCAAGGACATTGCAAACCAGCCAGTCAAATGAGCTAATCTCAAAATTTTATATGATACTCAAATGAATGACCCACATGATGGATCATTACCAATTCCTCATTAGCTGGTATTCGAGACAATTTCTATTTCTTTGTTAGTCTTTTATTTTCCAGGAAATAACTCTCCGGCATCATTTTCAATTTAGTTTCTGAGTAAGCTGTTTCATATAATAATTCCAACTTCAAATCTGTTGCATCTTTATTAAAGAAGATGGGCTAAACAAATCAGCTTCATTTTCTTTGGCTTCATTCTTCTGTGTTAAATTTTCAAAAACTGTATCTGATAACTGAATTTCCAAATCATCTACCAATTTCATAGACTCCTTTACTTCATATTTGATTTTATGGACCTGAGATTTAGTCACAACACAGTCAGAAAGCAAGATAACCTACCAGTTTCTTTTACTTCCTTTGGTTGTTCTAACACCCTTGGTGAAGCCAATAGTTTTGAATCTGCCAAGTCACTTCCCAAAATAAAGTCAATTCCCTCCATAAGAGTTTGTTTCACTACCATATCTCCATTTATCAAGACACTGTTTAATCTAACTCGTTATAATGGGACTGGTTTATAACCTTCAGGAATACCTCCAAATCTATCCTTCATCAACCCCTCTGGAAGACTAGTATCATCAGCTAGCATCAGTGATTGATTTACTCCAGTTTGTTTTGATATCTTTATTGGTTAACTTCCTTAATTTGAAGCGTAAACAAATATCTCCCCTTTGGAGATAAAATATTCAAAACATCTAGTGGTCTGATAATCCTTGTCTATGTTCAAAAATTCATTTTCATGACTGTCCTGAGCCACCTCTTCCTTCTTAGTATATTCCAAGTGAATATGTTCTCCTTGTACTTTTCCGAATGTTTCCTTTTCTGAAGTCTGCTTAGAACATAAGAACTAGCAGCAGGAATAGGCAATTCAGCACCTTGAGCCTGCTCCGCCATTTAATACAATCATTGTTGACCTCATCACAGCCTTAACTCCATTTAATTGCCTGCTCCCTATAACATTTAACCAATTGCTAATTAAAAATCTGTGTATCTCTTCCTTAAATTTATTCAGTATGCTCATGTTCACCACACACTGCGTACTGAATTCCACAGATTCACCTTTTTGAAAGAAGTAACTCCTTCTCATCTCTGATTTAAATCTGCCACACCTTAATCTAAAACTATAACCTGTCATTTTAGATTGCCCCACAGGGGAAATATCTATACTACTTGAGTATCAACTCATCATTTACTCCATCTCTCCTCATAAGACAAATCTTTCATTTCTGAATTAACCAAGTGAATTTTCTCAGAACTACCTCCTCTTCTATCTTGGTGTCTTCGATGGTGTTCAGGAATTCTTGAGTATTCTGCTTAGTGTTTTAGTCTTTGGTGTAGCTCATTGGCTAATCTGTACATTGATGTTCCAGATAGTGAGACCATGGGTCTGAGGGGGGTGACTGGTTTGTGAATTTTGGGTAATCTGTAGAAGCGTAGTGTATTGGATCCATCTGGTTTCATTTTTTGAAAGTCTGTCTTATTTAATTTTTCAGATTGCTGAAAGTTTTTGAGTAGGGCTGTGGTTCGGTTCTCTAATTGTGGGGTCGGGTTTATGGCCGACGAAGAGGGTGAAATAATGGGCTCCTTTGATGTAACAGCCCTGTTCACATCTACCAACATCAACCAGGTGAAGGAAACACTGACTATACTATTAGAAGAACCAAAGACACAAACACCAAACACTACCAACTTCATCAGCAAGGACACCATTGTCAAGCTAGTGGACCTATGCCTTACCACCCACTTCCCTTTCAATAACAAAACCTACAGACAAACCAACGGAACACCCATGGGATCTCTGATATCAGGATACTTAGCAGAGGCAGTAATGCTGAAACTCGAACAAACAGCTCTGCCAACCATCCAACCTAAACTTTGGGTCCACGACATGGGATGACACCTTTGTCATCACTAAATGAAACAAAGTAGAGGAAACCTTTCAAGACCATCAATAATATCCTTATTGGCATAAATTTCACTAAAGAGGAGGAAAACAAAAAAAACCTGCCATTCCCAGATGTCACAGTAGAGCGAACAGCCAATGGGGAACTTCAAACTGGCGTCTACAAGAAAACAACACAGACTGACCAAATACTGAACTACAGAAGCAATCATCCCAAAACCCACAAACAAAGCTGCACTAGAATATTATTTCAATGAGCCACCATACACTGCAGCATAGAGGAACTACAAAGGGCAGAAGAAAATCACCTATACAGCATATTCAAAAAGAAGAGTACCCAATGAACACAGTCTGCTGATTTCTCAGCAACAAACCCAAACAAGCAGACAAGACGCATCCAGAAACCATAGCCACTCTCCCCTACATTAAAGACATCTCAGAAATGATTGCCAGACTACTCAGATCTCTTGGCATCATGATAGTCGACCAACACACTAAAACAGCAGCTAATGAACTTGAAAGACTCTATACAGACAACAAGCAAAACTAATGTCATTTACAAAATACTGTGCATGAACTGTAACAAACACTACATTGGACAAACAGGCAGAAAACTAGCCACCAGAATACATGAACATCAACTAGCCACAAAAATTGGCTCTCACTAATGTCCTTATATTCAGATAAGGAAGGACACCACTTTGATTGGGAGAACACATCCTTCCTTGGAACAGAGACACACATGAGAATTCCTAGAAGCATGGCATTCCAACTGGAACTCTATCAACAAACATATCAACTTGGACCCCATTTACCACCCTCTGAGCAAAAGAACAGGAAATGACATCACCACAGGAACTGACATCACCAACCCAAGGAAACCTAAACACATAAATTAAAAGCGGGTTACTAATATCAGTGCTTCATCGGAGGCTCATTGATGATGTTACCTAGGATGGTGACAAAACGTCTGAAAATGAACCTTCCAGCTCAGTGAGCAAACTCACATCCAGAACCATTCAAGGATATAAGCATACCACTAAGTGATGTACACATGCTGGTGCAGTTGTTTAATTATTTTCTGAAGTTACTTTGCCATCAAATAAGCTTTATATTGTATGGATGGATGAAAAACTCATAATAATCTCGAATTGTGAAGAAGTCATACCTGACTTGAAACGTTAACTCTGTTCTTTGAAACACACATTCCCGTTTTGTACAATAAATTTAAGCTTTCCATGCCTGTTTCCAGCTTTAATGGTAAAATATTCTAAAGAATCCAGTTGTCCAATGATACAACTATAAATTTCAAAGTTAAAAAGCACACAGCACCAGGTTATAGTCCAACAGTGGCTAGCTACCTGACCAAGGAGCAGCGCTCTGAAGGATTGTACTTCCAAATAAATCTGTTGGGCTGTAACCTGGTTTTGTTTGATTTTTAACTTTGTGCACTCCATTCCAACACCGGCACTTCCACATTATAAATTTCAGTGCATCATTTTGCCAACTTGTATAATTTGACATCTGATTTAATTTGTATTAAATTTAATTTGTATTAAGAGCCGTCTGCTTTTTTTGATGCACGAAAGATCGGGCAATGACCACTAGTTATGCTTATTTGTTCATTTGTAAAAAGTATCGTTTGGGTGCTTTGTGAACCGTGGCTTCCCATTGTGGAACACTCATTTGAGGCAGACCTACACTTTAAACACTGATGTGTTTTTGTCAACTGAAGTGGGGAAAAAGCAGAATGCTAAAGGAATTATATACAACTTGTGTGACAATATTATTTATCTGCAGTCCATCAGAGGCTACATCGCTGTGTTCTTATCGTGGTTATGTTCCATGTGTAATATTCTCGTGATTCTGGTAATTGATGTAATCATGATTCTTACTACCCCAATCTGGGGACGCTAGTTTATGGCACCAATTGGATTTCATTTCTGTTAATGTTGAGTTGGATACCTATGGAAAACAAAGACAAGATAAAAATGAAACAATTTCTGCACTTCAACAGTCACTGTCTATGAGACAGCATTTGTTGCATGTAATCTGAATGGAACCTCACTAAAAAGGCCACGTTTCAGCGGGATGCTCTGGTTTCCCGCGTCCTGATCACAAAATTGGAACATGAACAGGCCATTCAGGCCCTTGAGTCCGTTTCTCCACCCAACAAGGTGATCGAAACCCCATCTTTATCCTCCCGCCTTGACTCCATAACCGATTAATAAAAATTGAGCTCGCAACTCTTGTTTGTTTTTTTATGGGACTTTTTTTCAGACTTCCACCAGCCAGTGGATGAAGCTGTTTGCATGGCCTGGCTAATAATTTTAAGAATATGCTTGTAAAAACCAATGAACGTGTCGTATTTGGCATACCTGGTAATATTGCGACAGACTGTCGCTAGGAATGATCCAGAAAATCACGAGTCATCATGGTTCAGGTTATTATGACTTCATGGTCATGGTAACTGTTAATTCTCGGAACATTTTTTTTGATAAGTAAACAGTTGTGTAGTTATTTGTTTAATTCATGCTCAAAAGCATACTCATTATAACTTTGTAGCAGAGGGAATAGAACAATGATCATCATTAATTTGGAACAGATTTGTTATTGGTTCATGTAAATAACACTTGTTTACGAATTGAGAATTGGAACTGCTTTCTCATCCCAGGTATTTTATTCGAAAACAATACAATGGTCCTGGACCTTTGAACAAACAAGTTGCACTGAGTAACATTTGCATCTGTCAGGCAATTGGAAAATGTGGCTTTTCGTTACTGAAAGTAGCATTGAAATATTTGGGAAATCGTGAGTTTACCTCTACTCCAACCTTGCTGCAATGAGTTAGGGCATAAATGGCGAAGGTCTAATCTGAAAAGCAAGGGAATGTGCAGTGGAACGAGAGACCGTCCATTCAGAGCGTGAGGAACAGATCCAAGGATGGCCACGGCATCAAAAGGTTCACTTTAACGATGATGGAGCCTTACTCCCTGGGGTATGTGCCAAACAGATCAAAATTTATCATGAAACCCAGGGAGGGTTGAGATTAAAAGGCTCCATCAGCTGGTACTGAGGTCCATGGTGGCTTGAAACATGTTTGTTAGAAACCCAGACCGGCCCTAGGTCCTGATTGTGATCCATCCCAGTGGTTTTCGAAGAAAATTAATCAGCTGCTCTCAACGATGTTGTCACTGTAATTAATTCGCAGGAGATTATTTGCAATGTCAACGCTTGTGAAAAGAGATTTCCACCCGGCCTTGGGCTGGATACATTTAAACACCAATGTAACCAATCCCTCTATGCTTTTACCATTAAGAATGAATGTTGGTCCCAATTTTCTGTTAAGAATTTGGCCTCGTTTAAATGACTCTCGTCTCTTTTGTAGCTTTATTTGAAAATGCGTTGGTCGGGTATCGTTTACCAGCGTGTGGCAGCATGTGAGCCTGCGTTCATCACAGTTATCTTGGGTCAGAAGGGTCCAACGGCCAATTAGCCCAAACTCAGTACAACATACTATCAAGGATTGAACTAAATATTGCGCGTTTCTTTGCAACTTTTTATAACTCTCTTTAGAAATATAAATTTAATCAGCCTGCTTATTTTGCAACGTTAGCCAAAGACAGTTGTTCAGTAGGAAACGACAGCCAAAACCAATGAAAAATCTGTTATATCTTTGGTAATTGTCATTGTTGGGAAGAAATGCCGAGCTCCAATTCTTGGTCCCCTGGGAGCATGTCTGTGCTTTCCTTCGGCCCATTTCACGGGTTTAACCAATGGGGTTCTAGTTGGTGTCCCAAAAACCCATAAAAGCTGAGGACCAACTGACAATCCAACTTTTTTTCCTCATGCCCTGCAAACCCTGAAATGGAGCTACGAACTTATTTACTTGTTTTTGTGTACTTAACAGTTCCCGTGGCCATCTCTGGGAAACAAACATGCAAACTGAAAGGAAAGTTTAATTTAAATAGTTTTAAAATGCCGGGTGATGTGATAATTGGAGGGATGTTTCCTATTCATTACAGAGTCGTATCGTCAAATTCTTCGTCCAGCACATCACCACAGTCTTCGGGATGTGAGGGGTAAGAATTCAGTTGTGAATTAATCATTGTCAGGTTATTGTGAAACTGGGTAATTCCACAGTGAATTCTTGATTTAAAAAATTATTCAAGGAACCAAAAATGGAGCGGCTATGGAAGCAAAGGAATTTGCGCTTCCCTGAACTGGAATTGCAAATTGTTTTCAGCTCTTTTAAATTAATCAAATAGCAACAGCGGATTTCTTGCTGAATCAGTTAACTGGCTGCCTTATTGAATTGTATAATTCTAGGATGCAATATATGGTTAAAGGTAAGGAATGTACAGCACATTTTCAGTTGAATGTGGGAAACCAATGTATTCCTCGGAGTGGAGAGGGTTCCTGATCCAGTTATGAATGTATTACAAGTAAACGATGTATTACTGGAACACACAAAGCAGAAAAGAGAAACTCAGCAGATCTGGCTGCATCTGTGTAAAGTTAACGGAATTACCATTTCGAGTCTAGTTGCCCCTTCTTTAGAATTTTTGTTTTTGTGTGCTTCAGATCTCAAACATGCGCAGTTCTTTGTTTTAGTTATTTGTTATTGGATTGTGT
This sequence comes from Chiloscyllium plagiosum, assembly GCF_004010195.1. Lineage (NCBI taxonomy): Eukaryota > Metazoa > Chordata > Chondrichthyes > Orectolobiformes > Hemiscylliidae > Chiloscyllium > Chiloscyllium plagiosum. The sequence goes on along the minus strand of NC_057722.1, from coordinate 35,812,686 downwards.
GCTGGCGTTATTTGGCCACTGCCATTATGTGAACGTTTGCATTTGAGATGCATTTAATATTTGTCACCCGCTGGTATAAGTAATCAATGTGACAACACCGTTCAAATCAATAGGCAAATACATTTTAAACTGGTTGAAAGTTTCAGCGAAAACGCATGCACAGAACTTACCGATTTTATAATGGTCTGCAGGGCTAAATATCTCCTGCTTTCAAACCGGTGTCTCAACTACCAGTCATGACCAAAAGGCAAACACTTTCTGGAGGATATTTGCACCTTCTCGCATTTTTTCCTTCATTGAGAAGCATCACAGTCATTCGATCATTCGACTAATTCTGCAACGTACCTGCAGATTAGAATGTTGCAAATATAATCCCATTTTTTAAGAACGAAGGAAGACAGAATTTGGCATCTTTTTAATTTCATTTCAGTATGTTGGCATCTTCGAAAATAACTGTCGGACGGACAGAGTCGACATAAATTTATGAAAGAAAATTATGTTTAACAAATGTAATGGAGATTATTTGGAGAATGTAATTATTAGGACGTGGTGTATTTGCATTTTCAGAAGACGTTTTGTGAAGTCCCATACTGGAAGTTGCTAAGTAAAATTAAGGTGTTTGGGTTTGGGGGTAATATATTTGCACAGATTGAAATTTGGTTAGCGGGCAGAAAACAGACAGAGTAATGTGTCCTTTTCAGGTTGTCAGGCTGCGATCAGTTGATTACTGCTAGGATTAATGCTCTTCACAATCAATATCAATGATATGGATTTGGAGGACCAATTATATCATTTCCAAATTTGTAGATAGTACAAAATGTGGTGGGAAATGAATTGTGTTGAGGTTGTAAAGAAGCTTCAAGGTGATTTGGACAGACTGAGTAAATGAATAAGAACACCGCAGGTCGAATGAGGTTATCCACAATTATAGGAGGAATACATTTCTTAAGAGGTGAGAGACTGGAAAGTGTTGGTGTCCAAATAGACAAAGTCAGCATGTAGGCACAACAAGAAATTTGAAAGTCAAATGATATATCCGTTTTCATCATGAGGGGATTTGTATACAGGTGTATGAAGCAAGAAGACTAACTTCAGATGCATTAGAGCACAGGTGAAACCATGTAGAGTACTGCATACACTTCTGGTCCCTTTACTGAAAGAAGGATAAACTTACCAGAGAGGGAGTGCAACAGATTCATTCCTGGAATGTTAGGACTGTTCAATGAGAAGAGATTGAGGTGACTAGTTCTGAATTATGTGGGATCTAATAGAATGAGAGGCAATTTAATTGCTTACCAAATTCTTAAAGTGATAGCATAGATTCAGAAATACACCATGTTTTCCCTAGCCTTGTGGTCCAGGAACATGGACACAATCTCACCCCAATTAGGACTAAGATGAGAGAGCATTTCTTTACTCAGATGATAAAGACAGTGGTAGGTAAGTCATTAGGTAAGTGAGAGAGAGAGAGACACTGATAGATTTCTCGTAACTAATTACATCAAACGATATGGGGATAGCACAGGAAAATATTGTTGTGCTAAATCATCAGCCAGGACCCAGAATGGCAGTGCATTCCCAAGGGCTGAATGGCCTACGTCTGCACAAATATTAACATGTTCCAGTGGGTAGGACAATTATGTCTCGAGGTAAAAGCTTCTAACTTCATGATGTATCATCTGCATAAAACCTAATCAGGAACTCTATTATTGTAATTCCGGAAATAGCTGGAGGAAGTATTAGGTTGATCCCTAGACTTCAAAGAAAATTGCAGCTGTGCAAAGGTTAAGGAAAATATAACAATAGCATAGACTGTATAGTTGATTTTGAAGTGACTTCAATGAACCTGTCCATAAAGAACTGATATCCTCTGGATTTCTCCATTCCAGATTTAATTTAAATTGAGTGCCAAGTTAAAGGAATCTCTGGGTGTCTTGTATCACTGATGTAATCAAGCAGAGAAAATAGCCCAATATGTTCTCATAGGTTGTAAACCAGGCAGTAAAATGCACTGATTTTCTGTCATTTTAAATAATTTTTATAGAGTTTTTTTATTCATTCATAGTTTGTGAGCATCATTACCAAGTCAGCATTTAATGCCCATTCCTACTTGCCCTAAAGCAGGCAATAGTGACCTGCCTTCTTGCACTCCTGCAGTCCATGTGCTACTGATGTTTCACGTGAGCTCTTTAAATCATTATTAAACCATCCCAAAATTCTAATCCTTTTCCTCATGTGTTTATCAATTTTCTTTTTAAATGTATCTATAGCATTCACCCATAAAGCTCCTTGTGGCATCAAGCTGTACATTTCAATCATGTCCTGAAATCTTGTTGCCGTTGTTAATGAGTACTTTATATATATGGTTTCTAGTTTTTGTTTGCCCCACATTAGAAATAGCTTCTCAACAGCTATCCTATTAATCTCCTTTTATAATTTTAAAGGTCGCCATCAGTCTTTTTGTTCCTTGACCTTTCTTTTGTCAAGAAAGAAGTCCTAGTCCAGTCAATGGGATACAGATTCATACATGCAGTGCTGAGTATATAATGCTTAGGCAACCCCTTCAAAAGACACAGTCACTGCCATCTCAAAAGACAAGGACAGCAGATACCTGGGAATGACACCATCTGCAATTTCCCCTCCAAGCCATTCATCATCCTGACTTGGATCTATACTCCCAGTTCATTTAGTATTGCTGGTTGACAATCCTGGAATTTACCCCCCCCCTAGGTTTGCTCGCTGAGCTGGAATGTTCATTTTCAGCCGTTTCATCACCATACTAGGTAATATTTTCAGTGAGCCTCTGGAAATGAACCTTCCAGTTCAGTGAGCAAACCTACATCCAGAACCTCAACTTGAGCTACCAATCTTCTCAAAACTTGCTAATGCACACACACAAAACAATTGTTGGTCGCCCTGAACTAAATGGACTGCAGTGGCTCAAAACGGTAGTCTACCATTCTTTTCTGAATAGCAACAAGGCTCAGACAACAAATGCTGGCCAAGTCAATAGTGCCCACATCCCATGAATTAAAAAGAAACCAAACAAATACTTTATTTTCTCCAAAACATTTAACACCAGGAAGAGCAATGTCCTTGTACATCTTCAAATAATTAGATCAAAGGCAATATTAGGAGTAGACAACTTACATTCCATGGTATCAAGAATATTGTCTGTTATGAGAATTTTAAAAATATTTTTCCATGGAAGACAGTCATTTAGGTCTGTGCCACTGAAACTATCTGCACCGATCCTATTTCCCTGTATGATGTTAGAGTCCTTTTTTAGTGGGAGACCATGGATAGATTTTCCAGTCCTGGAGATAAGGCATTTGGACTGAAGTGCCATAATATTTTCATATGAGAAAATCATGAATGACAAACTCCATGGAATCTTCCAAGTTCGCCCCTCATTTAGTATTTGAAACAAACTTTGCACCTGAACTGGAACAGGTGCTGAACTCATTGTCAAAGAAGAAGGTGAGGGGAAATCTGGGAAGCCATCAGTGTATAATGGCCTAAGACATGGATGTAAAGTAATGTGAGCAATTGCCAGTTTTCTCAAATGTTATGTAGGGCATAAAAATATGTCAAAAACTAATGATATTAAATCTGGATGCTAGAAATGAATAAGACTTTGAGTGGAATGGTCAGCATCCAACATCTTGCTTGAGTACTGACGAAATTGAGGACTACTGCTTAAGGTGCATATTAGCAATGTTCCCTGGCTGCCATTTTAAAACCATCCACACAGAAGACATTAATACAGCATTCCTGAGAAAAGGAAGCAGCTATGGTCAACACTGTGTACAGTTTTGATAGGATCTGGGAAAAGATGCAGAAGAAAGTGTTACAGTTAATCAATGCTGCCATGGTAAGACTAGTAGTATACATTTTAACAGGTCTGAATATTTCAAATTAACCCATTGTGCAGTCCTCACAGTTCTTTTAGAACTTACCATGGCGAACTATACTACAGCAAGGTCCAGAGAAAGCGCAACTTAAGCGGAAGTCTTGTGGCACATTGACATCTTCATAGGTTCTACCTATATAAAGTAGCTGTAGCAGAACATAGATACATGATATCTTAGTGATGCTTATTAGTTGGCTGTAAATGCATCTTTTTCTGTCAATCAACTTTATACTACGAAAATTAACCTCAGTCTCTCTATTTTCATCACATAATTGAGGTCCCTCATCAAAGATACCAATCTGGTTTGTTAAAATGTATGTCATCAGTGTGAAGATGAGTAAATGGGTCAACAGTCGAGCCAGAATTCTCAGCTATGGCCAATGTAGCCTATGCATGTGCTTCCCACCTAATGTCAGATATTTTAGTTCAGTGAATTGGGATTCAAAAATGATTTGAATACCGCCCAGTGTTTTGTAGTAGCAGAGAAAAAAAGTCCATCTATTTCACAACAGTAAATAAAATTCCAGTAGCTAAGCAACAGTCAAAGTAACATAAACTCAGATCCAATGCTTTCAGGGTCCTGTACTTTGATCCCCATTAACAGGGCCTTGGGCTATTGTGGGACATTCTTGTTCTTGGATTATAGCAAGGCTGCTGTGCTCAAGTCAGGAAAGGAATCACTGTACTTGGCTGGGAGGTGGAAACAAGGGCTGACGCCATTTAGGGTCTTTGATTTTTGCCCCTCTCCTGACTGCCCCTATAATTTTTATATGATTGGCAAGAAATAGATCAAACTTAGCAATGAGTCCTACTAAGCCAAGATAGTTCCTGTTTTCACCTAAAAATTAGTATATGTTCCTCGAATATTCACCTGACTATAATAACATGTCCAAGGACATGCCTTCAGTAGGTTTGCTCCTGTAGGTGTGAATTCAAGTTTAACTCACATTGCCTCATCAACTAAGTAAGCAACCAAAAGAGAAAATGCTGGAAAATCTCAGCAGGTCTGGCAGCATCTGTAAAGAGAGAAAAGAGCTGACATTTCGAGTCTAACTGACCCTTTGTCAAAGTTTCAGATTCCAGCATCAGCAGTAATTTGCTTTTAACTAAGTAAGCAAAGCTTTTCTAGAATCCCAGAGCTTTCATGATTTTGAACGCCAGCAGGGTTTCACCAGTCATCATTGGCCAGTGTTGCCAATAATATTGAGAAGAGTTTATAGACAAAACAGTGTACACAACTGGCTGTTGGAGAGAATACTGGCTAATCTTGACTGTATTTTGTTTTACCATAATTTTCATTGATGAACTAGGCTCTTGGAACAAAATCTAATTTGATTTTCGAATGATTCACTTCAATTTCTCAAACAGACACTCTGAGGGACCTTCTGTATCTAGAATGAAATATCACTCTTAGTCAATACATTCTAGAGATCATTGGACTTTGTGTACCTATTTTCTTTGGTAGGGATTTCCGGGTCTGTGGTCTTCTTGGTTCTAGCAGTCACCTCCATTCCATGCCAGCTGTTCTAGTGAAAGAGGTAGATGCTTGTGTTTGGTTTCGGCTTCACTGGTTTTCTTGAGTATAAGTCCTTCCTTCATGACAGTGAACTATTAAACTTTGGTCATTGTTTTAGCTGCTTCTTTTTTCTCTTCTGATGTCTGTTTTCAAAGGTTCTCTTCATTTTTATCAGAATAATTAGGGAAATAAATCTGGGCAAATTGTTTGAACTCAATCCTTTATGTTTACAAGTAAAGTAGAACTGAAAATGTGTTGCTGGAAAAGCGCAGCAGGTCAGGCAGCATCAAAGAGCAGGAGAATCGACGTTTCAGGCATGAGCCCTTCTTCAGGAATGAGGAGTAGGGCTCATGCCCAAACATCGATTCTCCTGCACCTTGGATGCTGCCTGACCTGCTGCGCTTTTCCAGCAACACACTTTCAGCTCTGATCTCCAGCATCTGCAGTCCTCACTTTCTCCAAGTAAAGTAGAAGTAAAACATTCAACATATACATTTCAATAATATATGAATTTACTTGGCATCAAGAAGAGATAGGGAGTGCTTTTCACACTTTATTAGTCCTATGAAGTGGAATCATAAGGACCACCAATTTAATGCAAACAAGTATGGTTAATAAATGAAGCATTGTCGATGTAGTGAAGACAAATAGGGAAATGAAAGTTCTTGCTCATACAAATTAATGTACTAGCCCAATATGAAAATATTTCAGAAAGTTACGGCACTGACACAGGACAATTATTATGTGAAATAATGGTGCTATTCAATACCACAGCTATTATATAAACCACAAGTCTTCATGAAAGTAATACTTTTGCAAGAAGGATGTGCTTTCGGTCAAGTGGATAAGGACAATAATTGCAATCTTGCTAGTCTAAATAAATGTGATCATGGTGCATTAATAAATGATGTGTCAGCTCATTAGCTTGTTACTTCTGGTATCAATTATTTCAATATATTCCCAGATGGTTTATCATCTTCTATTGTCCGTAAACATACGGTTCTCCAAAGCTCTGCTTTGCATATCCTAGCTTGCTACAAAATCCAAACTCCTACTGCACACTGACCCGCACTACTTCGTGATTAAGCAATGCCTTGATTTTTAAAAAATAATCTTATTTTCAAATCCTTTCATGGTCGCACTCTCTTCCTAATCTCCTCCAGTGCTACAATCCTTCAAGGTCTCACTTCTCCCATTTTGGCCTTGTGCCTTTCCTTGGTTTTAATTTCACCATCATAAGTATGCATTCAGCTGCCTGAGCCCAAAGGACTTGCCCCTCCAACATTAGATCTGTTTCTCCAGCTCTCCTTTCTCCTTTAATCCTCATTACTATGTACCTCTTTGACCAAGATTTTGGTCATCTGTGAAGTTTTTCTTGTTAAAACTCTGGTGAATCTCATTGGGATGTTTTATGATGTTCAGTATATTTTATACAAATACAAGTTAATGTTGCATTACCTCTTAAATTCCTTTAACCCCCACTGAAATAGTTTGTTTTTGATATCTTTGATAACTATATTTTCTCTGCTCAATATATGGCTTTGTTAGCGTCAATGTAATTTTATCCGAACCTTTGTTTCAATTTTGTAACAGATTCAACTTCAGAGCTTTCCGCTGGGCCAGAACAATGATCCATGCGATTAACGAAGTCAACCAGAATGATTCAATTCTACCAGATATACAGCTTGGATATACAATCTATGACTCTTGTTTTACTATTTCCAAAGCTGTTGAAGGAACGTTGACATACCTGACTGGACAGGATGAAGCTGTACCCAACTACAGGTGTGGCAATGGAGCTCCTTTGGCAGTGCTAATAGGAGCTGGAGGGTCAGCTCTCTCTATAGCGACTGCTAGAATCCTGGGACTGTATTATTTTCCTCAGGTAACAAAATTGGAAATGTTGTAGTGATAAAATCTATGTTTTATTACAACTTCATTAAGAAGATGAACATCAGTTTGGGGAGTATTGCATTAATGTGACAGATTATCCAGCCAGTGTATTTACTTTAATAAAATAATTCAGAAAATAGAGTTTTAAGATACTAAATGAAAAAAATAAGTGAAATGACTTGTTCAATGATTGTTTGAAATTGTAATTGAAATTGAAATATCTCATTGAAGATTACTTTACCAACAGAAGTTGTGCTTCAAAGTAAATAGTACTAAAACTATTTCAAACTCTCAGACATGTCAAACAGATTGATCCTTAGTTGTGATTTTCAGCTTTAGATAATTATCATTAAGGCATTAAGCTTTGTGACTATTTGGATAGAGATCCATTATCCTTCCTGCAGACACTGTTGAAATTGCTGACTCAGCTTTGGGGTTCACATCACTTGAAAAGTAAAATGCAAACTGATGTTGGATGTTCAGACTTTCTTTTTAAAAATAAAGGGAAATCTGAACCTGGAATATGAAACAAAATACAATTTATGCAATATGTTCATTTTAGACAGATTTGGAAATTAATTTGCTCTTGTGCTTTTACTTAACTTATCCAAACTAAAATGCAAAGGTGAGGCACATAGACATTTTTTACTAAAGTAACATGTTACTGATTTTACATAGACATTTTTTACTAAAATAACATGTTACTTACTTGTTTTGTAATAAAAAGCAGCATTACATGTGGCATGGCATCCAATTCCTTATTGAATAGAAATTGGAAATAAATATTGGCTATATGATGTCCAGAACACCAATTGCCAAAAGATATGTTCTGTTATCAGAATATGAAAGGTATAGCTGAACTGCTACAGTATATTTTTTGCCAACATATTGTGTGGTGGAGTGTGAGGATATTAGTTCATGGCCACAAACCTTCACAAATACACACCTTGGAGTGCAGGTTCATAGTTCCTTGAAAGTGGAGTCCCAGATAGATAGGATAGTAAAGAAAGCATTGGTATGCTTGCCTTTATTAATCAGTGCACTCAATATAGGAATTGGGAGGTCATGTTGAGGCTGTACAGGACACTGGTTAGGCCACTACTGGAATACTGCGTGCAATTCACGTCTCCCTGCTATTGGAAGGATATTGTGAAACTTGAAAGGGTTCAGAAAAGATAAATAAGGATGCTGCCAGGGTTTAGAGGGTTTGAGCTATAGGGAGAGGCTGAATAGGCTGGGGTTATTTTCCCTGGAGCGTCGGAGGCTATGGGTGACCTTGTAGAGATTTATAAAATCATGAGGGGCATAGATAGGGTGAAAAGAGAAAGTCTTTTTCCCTGGGGTGGGGGAGTCCAAGATTAGTGGTCATAGCTTTAGGGTGGGAGGGGAAAGATTTAAATGGGACCTAAGGGGCAACGTTTTCACGCAGAGGGTGTATGGAATGGACTGCCAGACAAAGTGGTGGAGGCTGGTACAATTGCAACATTTGAAAGGCATCTGGATGGGTATACGAATAGGAGTTCAGAGAGATATGGGTCAAATGCTGGCAAATGGGACTAGATTTATTTAGGATATCTTGTTGGGATGGACGATTTAGACCAAAAGGTCTGTTTCCATGCTGTATATCTCTATGACTCTAATTAATGCTGAACATGGTGAAATCAGTGGGTGGGTCAATGGGCTGTTCTGATAGTTCAGAAGTCAAAGTGACTAGATAAAGAGGAATTCTAGAAAAATATTGGGAACATTTACAGAAGTACTTAAAACATCCTTATGTTTTAAATCCAACATGGATTTAGTAAGGGGAGGTCGTGCCTGACAAACCTTTTGGAATTCTTTGAAGAGGTGACAAGTAGGTTAGACCAGGGAAACCCAGTGGATGTGGTCTATCTAGACTTCCAAAAGGCCTTTGATAAGGTGCCACACGGGAGTGCTGAGCAAGGTGAGGGCCCATGGTGTTCGAGGTGAACTACTGGTATGGATTGAGGATTGGCTGTCTGACAGAAAGCAGAGAGTTGGGATAAAAGGTTCTTTTTCAGAATGGCAGCCGGTGACAAGCGGTGTCCCGCAGGGTTCAGTGTTGGGGCCGCAGCTGTTCACGTTATATATTAATGATCTGGATGAAGGGACTGGGGGCATTCTA
>NC_057722.1:35778722-35802570 GCF_004010195.1 Chiloscyllium plagiosum | reverse complement strand
ATACGAGGAACGGCTGAGGATCCTGGGATTGTGTTCATTGGAGTTTAGAAGATTAAGGGGAGATCTAATAGAAGCTTACAAGCTATTACATGGCTTGGAGAGGGTGGACGCTAGGAAATTGTTTCTGTTAGGCGAGGAGACTAGGACCGTGGACACAGCCTTAGAATTAGGGGGGTAAATTCAGAACAGAAATGTGGAGACATTTCTTCAGCCAGAGTGTGGTGGACTGTGGAATTCATTGCCGCAGAGTGCAGTGGAGGCTGGGATGCTAAATGTCTTCAAGGCAGAGATTGATAAATTCTTGATGTCACAAGGAATTAAGGGCTACGGGGAGAATGCAGGTAAGTGGAGTTGAAATGCCCTTCAGCCATGATTGAATGGCGGAGTGGACCCGATGGGCCGAATGGCCTTACTTCCACTCCTATGTCTTATGGTCTTATTTTCAGTTAGGGAGTAGTCCATGGTGATTTAAATGGTAACTCCACAAGCTGACTGGCTGACATATGCTTCATCATGTACAGATTTTTAATTTGTAACAAATCAAGGGTATGGGAATAAGGCAGGAAAGTGGAATGGAGGATGATCAGATCAGCCACGATCTCACTGAATTTTGGAGCAGGCTCGATGGCTCAAATGGCATACGTCTGCTCCCACATCTTATGGAAACGTAGAAACTAAAACAAAGTGTGGACGAACACTAAGTACTCGTGCGCACAACAAAAATGTTCAAAAATGTTGGAGAGATTCAGTAACTAGCTCATAATATTGACAAGATGTTGTATTGTTTTTGATAAATATTTTAAATAATTTGTTTGACTACTGTTTTGCAGGTGGATTATTCAGCATCTTGCTCAGTTCTCAGTGACAAATTTCAGTTTCCATCCTTTATCCGGACCATCCCAAGTGATATTTTTCAGTCCAGAGCAATGGCAAAGCTTGCGATACACTTTGGATGGACATGGGTGGGAACAATAGCATCAGATGATGACTATGGAAAATATGGAATTAAAAACTTTAAAGAGGAATTAGAAAAAGTTGGCGTATGCATCTCTTTCTCTGAGACTATCCCCAAAGTTTATGCAAGAGAGAAAATAGTTCGAATTGTAGACACAATTGAGCAATCAACTGCCAAAATCATTGCAGTGTTTTCTGCTGATATTGATTTGAGCTCTTTAATAGAAGAAGTCATGCAACGTAATATTTCAGGAAGAACTTGGATAGCCAGTGAGGCTTGGATTAACTCTGCATTGATTTCCAAGCCAGAATATTCCTCACTTTTAGGTGGAACTATTGGATTTGCAATACAACGAGCTCATATTCCTGGACTACGTGATCACCTCATTCAGTTAGATCCAAGAAATTCTGGAGAAAAACTGATCACTGAATTCTGGGAGCGAGCTTTTGATTGCATGTGGCCTGAACATGGGGTGGATGTCAGTAGAACGTCTGACTTAAAAACAACTGAGAATAACAGAACAGATGTAAAGAACAGAATCCATATTATTCCCCCACTTTCTCAGCAGCTCTGCACAGGAAAGGAGAATTTGGATGAAATTGACAACACATATGTTGATGTATCTCAGCTGAGACTGACATACAGTGTGTACAAATCTGTATACACTGTGGCAAGTGCCCTTCACAATATGCATACATGTAAGACTGGGGAGGGTCCATTTGTTAAAGGATCATGTGCAAACATCACAGATTTTCAGCCTTGGCAGGTATGTTTTCAATGGTTTGTAGAGCTATAGAATTTATTTTAAATAGTTTCCAGTTTGTAACAATTTGCAGCTTTTCAGTGAACCACACACACTAGTAAAATATCCTTTCAAATAGAGGAAAATTAAAAGAGAGGAAATGTCAATCTTTCTAAATGATACATCGATTGCAGCACGATCACTTTCCCTGTTTAATCTAGAATAATGCAGCACAGCAAAAGTCATTTGGTTCTTGGTGCCTTTGATAACTATTTAGACGAGCTATCTAATTTAGTTGTGCTCCCCTGCTCTTTCTCCAGAGCCCTGCAATTCCACTTCAGGAATTTATCTGGTTCCCTTTAAAAAGTTACTGTCGAATTTTGCTCTCACCACCCTTTCAGGCAGTGTATTCAGATCACAAAACAGTACAAACTTTTAATCTTCCTCACTGATTACCCTTAAAACTGATTAGAATCTAGTTAAAGGTCTCATTGCTGAAGACATTGTTAAAAATAATGTGACACTCATCAATATTTAAGTTTCTGAAGAGAAAATGCTGGAAAATCTCAGCAGGTCTGGCAGCATCTGTAAGGAAAGAAAAGAGCTGACGTTTCGAGTCTAACTGACCCTTGTCAAAGCTAAAAAGAGGGAGAAATAGGGAGGTATTTATACTAGGCTGAGAGAAGGCTCTAGAAGCAAAGGTAGCAATAAAGAGGTGATAATGACAGTGCATCCCATTTTCTCCAAATCAAAGGTATAGCAATGGGTACCCGCATGGGTCCTAGCTATTCCTGCCTTTTCATTGGGTATGTGGAACATTTCTTGTTCCAGGCCTACCCGGGTCCCCTCCCACAAATGCTTTATCGGTACATCAATTACTATTTCGGTGCGGCTTCATGCTCTTATCCTGATCTGGAAAAATTCATAAACTTCGCTTCCAGTTTCCATCTCTCCATCACCTTCATATGGTCCATCTCCAACCTTTTCTTGACCTTTCTGTCTCCATTTCCGGCAATAGTCTATCCACTAATATCCACTACAAGCCCATTGACTCCCACAACTACCTGGACTACAGCTCTTCTCACCCTACGTCCTGTAAGGACTCTATCCCTTTCTCTCAGCTCCTTCGCCTCCGCCGCATTTGATCCAATGAGGCCACCTTCCAAAGTGGTGCTCTTAATATGTGCTCCTTCTTCTCCAACCGTGACTTCCCACCTACAGTTGTTGACAGGGCTCTCGACAGAGTGCAGTACATCTCCCGCGCCACAACCCTCATCCCCTCCCTCCCCTCCCAGAACAAGGATAGGGTCCCTCTTGTTGTCTCCTTTCACTCCACCAGCCTTCACATGCAAAGAATAATCCTCTGCCATTTTCGCCAACTCCAACACGACGCCACCACTAAACACATCTTCCCTTCCCTCCCCCTGTCTGCATTCCGCAAAGATCATTCCTTCCAGGACAACCTAGTCCACTCCTCCATCACACCTAACTCCTCTCCCATCACACATGGCACCTTTCCATGCAATCGCAGAAGGTGCAACACCTGCCCCTTTACCTCTTCCATGCTCACCATCCGAGGCCCCAAACACTCATTTCAGATTAAGCAGCATTTCTCTTGTACTTCTTTCAATTTGGTCTATTGCATTCATTGCTCCCAATGTGGTCTCCTCTATATTGGAGAGACAAAACGCCGACTGGTGATCACTTTGCTGAGCACCTTCAGTCTGTACGCGATCAGGTCCTGGACTTTCCTGTGGCTTGCCACTTCAACACCCAATCCTGCTCCCATGCCCACATGTCTGTCCTTGGCCTGCTGCAATGTTCCAGTGAAACTCAATGCAAACTGGAGGAACAGCATCTCACCTTCTGACTAGGCACATTACAGCCAGCCGGTCTCAACATTGAATTCAACAACTTCAGATGATTATCCCATCTCGACCCCTTTGTTTTCATTCTGCTCTGTAATTTTATTTCATTTATTTTATTTTTTTTAATATACTTTTTTCACTGTTCTGTACCTCCTATTTCTTGATTGTCTCTCTTTCTCTCGCTCCCCACTCTCTCATCAGCTTTTCCCTCTCCTCTCCCCCCTTTGTTAACCTTCTCCCCTGTTTTCCATTTTGCCTCTGCTTCATCCATCCCCCACGTATTTTGTCACATAGCTTTGGTCATTCACAGCTCCTAATCTCCCTATAATCTTCCTATGCACTGTCATTATCACCTCTTTATTGCTACCTTTACTTCTGGAGCCATCACTCACCTCTCAGCCTCGTATAAATACCTCCCTATTTCTCCCTTTTTTCAGCTTTGACAAAGGGTCAGTTAGACTCGAAAGGTCAGCTCTTTTCTCTCCTTACAGATGCTGCCAGACCTCCTGAGATTTTCCAGCATTTTCTCTTTTGGTTTTAGATTCCGGCATCCGCAGTAATTTGCTTTTATTTAAGTTTCTGAAAATGTGAACAACCACTTCCTAAAGGGCAAATGGAGTGCAAATAGCTTTCAAAGTTGTTCTTGTGATTAGCAGTCTCGAATTATTGAACCAGACTATTTCAAAAGTGTATTATTGTCTTCCTGTTTTTCACAAAATCAAAATTGTTTTGTAAACACGGTATGCTCAATAATATTGAGTCACTTGTGAATTATTGACTGCATTTATCTGGATAAATATATTTTTAAAAAATCTTTGGAAATCATTGTTTGCTCAATGAATCTAACAGTCCAGGAGCTCATGAGAATGTACACAGAAGAGTATACAGACATTTGAGAACTTGCTGGAAATTCATCTGGGTTTAGTGCAGACTTAGTCAACCTAATAGAATTGAGAATCTACTGCAGTATTCTCTATTTTCCAGACAGAAGATGGTGCATATTTGCAGATCTGTAGCTTCACAAATCTTCAAAAAAAGGGAATTACTCATTTACACAGAGTTTAATTTAATGATTTACAGACTGTATAAATACGTTTATTATATTCATGTAGCACCTTTAACATAAGAAAACATCTCAAGCCTCTTCACAGGAGTATTAGGAAGAAAGTATGTCACCAAGCCGTAAGGAGATACCAGGCTCAATGCCTAAAGGCTTTGTCAATGAATTAAGTTTTAATGAGCATTTTAAAAGAGAAAGGTGAGGTAGAGAGGCAGAGACATTTGGGAGGAAATTCCAGAGTTCAGGGCTGAGGCAACTGAAGGCATCACCACCAGAAGTGGAGAAGTATCATGGATGATCAAGAATTTAAGGAGAGCAGACATCTCAGAGGATTGCTGGGCTTTTGGGAGGTGATATAGATGGGGAGGACTGCAGCCATTAATGAATTTGAAAACGGGACAAGAATTTTAATATCAACACATTTCTCACCCAGAAGCCAACGTATGTCAGCAAGCAGAGCCATGATGGGTGAATGGTCATGGAGCAACTTGAACAGCGGCAGCAAAGTTTGGATGACCTCTTCCTTACTGAGGGTAAAACATGGGAGGCTGACCAAAAATGCATCAGAATAGTCAAGTAGAGTAATACAAAGGAGTGGGTTTCAGCACTAGAGAAGTTGAGATAGGGTCAGTGATAATATGTCATGTGAATATGTCTGATTCAAATAGATAGCAAAGCCACAACCATTTTGATTCAGCCTGAGGCAATTGGCTAAACTGTAATGTATGTGGTAGGGACTAAATACCTTCTCAATATTGGTCTTTTGAATATTTAATGGAAAGAAATTTCTGATCATCTGGTTGATATTTTAGATGCAGTAGAATAGTTGAGAGTAGCAAAGAGTGAAATGTTATTTGAGCGAAATAAACAGAGACATCGCATAAATGACTGGCTTGTCTGGAGATTCACACCTCATTGGTATTGCCTAAACCCCTGAATATAGAGGTAATACGTGCATTAATAATAGTGCATAACTTTAGCTGGGTATTACTTTCCTGGCAAGATTTGTAAGTAAATGTTTGACTTCATCTATTGAACTAACAAAGTTGAATCTCTGCATTGCAGATTAACATTCACAAATAATATGTCCCCTGTTCATTTTTCCTTTGTTCTTTCTAGCTTATGTACTATCTGAAAAATGTACGGTTTAAGAGCCTTCTAGGGGAAGAAATCTATTTTGATCAAAATGGTGATATCGATGCTATATATGATATCATGAACTGGCAGAGAACCTCCGAAGGACATATTTCTTTTAAGGTAGTCGGCAGTTACAATGCAACTGCACCCCCAGGACAAGAGATGATCATCCGAAATGACTCTATAATTTGGAATGATGATCAGGTTACGGTAAGTGAGAAATGGAGCAAATATTTTACTTATAACGGCTGGTTTAACTTTGTGATTATTATGTTTTTTCCTATTGGTCAAGGAGGTTAAGTCAAAAGTGGATTCATGTAACTTCATTACCTTTGAACTTAAATATTGTTTAATGAAACCAAAGTAATAGCACTTTAAGTTTGTGAAGTTGCAAATAATTTGCTCTTTTCAAATATTCAGTGGGTTAAATTGTGTTAAAAAGAGATGAAATGGGTTGAATATTAACCTGGAATGGATTTCAAGTGGGCCACACCACTGTCTTAATTTGATTGCATAACATCTGACTTGATTCTTCACTTTTTTTAGATTAGATCCCTTCGGCCCAACAAGTCCACACTAACCCGCCGAAGCGCAACCCACCCATACCCCTACATTTACCCCTTACCTAACACTACGGGCAATTTAGCATGGCCAATTCACCTGACCTGCACATCTTTGGACTGTGGGAGGAAACTGGAGCACCCGGAGGAAACCCACGCAGACACGGGGAGAACGTGCAAACTCCACACAGTCAGTCGGCTAAGGCGGGAATTGAACCCGGGTCTCTGGCACTGTGAGGCAGCAGTGCTAACCACTGTGCCATCGTGCTGCCCACACTTGTTGGATGTAATTTTCAAAAACTTTCCAAAGTACTTCTTGAAATGTGTCTGTATGTTGCGTGGGGTGGGGAAGGCGAGACTGGTGGAGGGGGAGTAGAGAAGTTACTGGGAAGATTTGTGGTGATGGAATGGCTGCAGTGATGGTGGAAAGATATTTGCGCTTACGGTCAGACAATAATTGCAAACTGGAAAATTAGTTTGTAGGAAGCCACAAGATTCTTTGATGCTTATCAGTAAAGATTCTATTGCAAGAGATAAGGGCAGAAGGAACATCTCCTTTCTCGCAAGTTGATAATGGCTGCCAAACCTGAAATGAATCACCATTTTCACATTTGGCACTTTGGTATACAATAGTTTTCCTTAGTAGCTCCTGCACCTGTGTCTTCATACATCATTGATTTTTCATTTGAATTAATTGTTTCAATTACAGTCATACAGTCCTAGAGATATACAACATGAAAACAGAACCTTCAGTCGAACTTGTCCGTACTGAGCAGATATCCTAAATTAATCTAGTTGCATTTGGCCCATATACCTCTAAACCCTTGCTATTCATATACCCACCCAGATGCTTTTTAAATGCTGCAATTATACCAGCCTCCACCACTTCCTCTGGAAGCTCCTTCCATACACACAGCACCCTCTGCGTGAAAAGGTTGCCCATTACGTCCCTTTCAGATCTTTCCCCTCTTACCTTAAACCTATGTCCTCTAGTTTTGGACTCCTCTCCCCTGAGGAAAAGAGCTTGGTTATTCACCCCATCCATGCCTCTCATGATTTTATAAACCTCAATAAGATCACCCCTCACCCTTTGGTGCTCCAGAGAAAATAGCCCTAGCCTATTCAGCCTCTCCCTATAGCTCAAATCCTCCAACCTTGGCAACATCCTTGTAATTCTTTTCTGAACCCTTTCAAGTTTAACAATATCCTTACTATAGCAGGGAGACCAGAATTGAATGCAGTATTCCAAAAGTGGCCTAACCAATGTCCTAGACAGCTGCAACATGACCTGCTGGTTCCTATACTCAATGCACTGACCAATAAAAGCAAGCAAACCAAACATTTTCTTTACTGGCCTGTCTACCTGTGACTTCATTTTCAAGGAACTATGAACCTGCACTTTAAGGTCTCTGTGTGGCAACACTGCCCTGGACCTTATCATTAAATGTATAAATCCTGCCCTGATTTGCCTCACCAAAATGCACCTCACATTGATCCATCCTCCACTTCTCGGCCCTTCAACCCATCTGATCAAGGTCCGGTCATACTCTGAGGTAGTCTTCTTCGCTGTCCACAACACCACCAAACCTGCAAACTTAATAACCATTCCTCCTATATTCACAACCAAATCATTTATATAAATGACAAAAAGCAGTGAACCCAGCATCAATTCTTGTGGCACACTGCTGGTCACAGGCCTCCAGTCCAAAAAGCAACCCTTCACCACCACCCTCTGTCTCCTTCCTTTGAGCCAATTATATATCCAAATGGTTAGCTGTCCCTGTATTCCACATGATCTAATCTTGTTAATCAGTCTACTATGCAGAACCTTGTTGAACACCTTACTGAAGTCCACATAGACCACATCCACCACTCTGTCTTCATCAGTCCTATTCATCACTTCTTCAAGAATCTCTATCAAGTTAGTCAGACATGATTTTTCATGCACAAAGCCATGTTGACTATCCCTAATCAGTCCTTGCTTTTCCAAATAAAAAGGAGAAAGTGAGGACTGCAGATGCTGGAGCTTTGAGTCAAGAGTGTTGTGCTTGAAAAACACAGCAGGTCAGGCAGCATCCAAGGAGCAGGAGAATCGACATTTCGGGCATAAGCCCTTCATCATTCCTGAAATGTCAATTCTCCTGCCCCTTGAATGCTGCCTGACCTGGTGTGCTTTTCCAGCACTACACTCTTTTCCAAAAAATGTAAATCTTGTCCCTTTGAATCCCCTCCAACTACTTGCCCACCACTGGTGTTAGGTTCAATGGTCTATAGTTTTCTGGCTTTTCCTTACCACCTTTCTTAAATAATGGCATCATGTTCGCCAACCTCCAGTCTTCTAGCACCTTACCTGTAATTATTGATGGTACAAATATTTTAGCAAGGGGACCAGCAATCACTTCCCTAATGTCCCACAGTGTTCTGGAATACACTTGATCAGGTCCTGAGGATTTATTCACATTTTTGCATTTTAGGATGTCCAGCAGCTCCTCCTCTGTATTATGGACACCTTTCAAGATATTGCTATTCATTTTCCAATTTCTCTAGCTTCCATATCCTGTTATGATCCTGGTGGGGGAGGGGGGGGGGGTAGTACTATTAATTAAAATAATCAAACTTACTATATGACTCCCACATGAAAGAAAATGTCAACAAGATTCCACATTTTGTAGCTTCTATTTTAATACAAATCAGAACCAATACAAATTACACTTGTATTAATGGGCAAATAATTCTTAAAATTATAAAAGGTGCATTTCACTTTAAATAGTCGATACAAGACCACAAATCCTCAGATCAAACACCATGCAAAGGTGGCACTGCATACATATATGGTGTCAGTATCTTAACTTCTTTGATGTCAGTATGGCTTCAAGACTCAGCCACCAGGAGGAATACAATTGTACTGGAGAGGGTGTAGAGGCGATTTACCTGGATGTTGCCTGGTGTGGCGAGTTTTACTTAGGAAGCGAAATTTGTTAAACCTGGGGCTATTTTCCTTGGAGCAGAAGAGACTGAAGCAAGATATGATTGAGATGCAGAGTGTTATGAGGGTCATAGATAGGGTAAACAGGAAGGAATGTTGCCCCTTCGTGGAGGGAAAAATGGCTAAGGGGCAAAGGTATAAGGGAAGGGGCAGGAATTTAAAAGGAATGTGAAGAGAAACCTTTTCATCCAGAGGATGGTGGGAATTTAGAGCTCTTTGTCTACGAGGGTGATAGAGTCAGAAACCCTCATAACATGAAGAAGTATTTAGATGTGCACTTGTGATGCCAAGGCCAAGAGAATGGGCCGAGTGCCGGAAAATGCAATTAGAATACTATAATAGGTGATTGTTTTTGACTGGTGCAAATTCAATGGGCCTTTTTATAACACCTGGATTACTCAATCAATCCAAGTATGTAGAATTTATTCAATTATGATTGATGAAAATGTTGAAACTTATCTTAACAAATAAAAACAATGATAGATTTCATAGATATTTTAAAGAAATGACAAATTTCCCTCGAAATACAGTCAAGGGCACGTTTCTTCAACGTGAATTGGCTTTAATGAGATTGAAGAATTTAGACTGTTGTTTGTAGAACATGAACTTTCCTTACCTGTGTTAGTCATAATGCGATTCTGGCCCCATTAATGTAAATGGTGAGGCTATTGTGTGATTTTCTTATAATGCAAGATCGCATGAGAATGGAACTATCGCATTACATCAGAACCGACTGGGCAGCTTTTGGGACAAATGTCATCATGCAATGTTCTTTCATGTATAATTAAGGCAGCAGCGAAGGATGTATAAAAGGTGTTTCATGGGAGAGGAATGAGCAGATCACCAGAAATACGCAAATGATCTTTGATATTTCTGACTTCAACATTTTCTGCTGGCCCCTCTTCCTCTGCTTCTATTGTATCTTCATAGACATCTTCCTCATTAACTCTGACTGTTTTTGCAGCACCTTCTTTGTTCTCTGTATAGGCATGTTGCAATATTCACCATACTATAATGATTCAGGAGACATCTGTGAGGGAGGTGTATCATAAGGAACCACCAGATCAGTTTAGGCTCCTGACATTTTGATTCAATAGCTCTGTATAGTAGCATGGTGTTCCCACAGCTCAGGTTCTACTTGACATGTTCTGCTATGATGGGGCTTGCAGATAGGTATCACCAGCCAGGTATGTGGATGGACAAGGGTAGCCCAAAGGCCCCAAGCAACAATTTCAAAAGAATGGAGTACTGGGAGGAATAGTTAACAGTTGCAGGAGAAAAATATAGAGTGATTTACAGCAGAGAAAGGGGTTATTTAGTCCATTAGATCTATACTAGCTCTCCTTTGAACAATTCAGTCAGTCCTATTACCTTCTCAATCCCCATAGCCCTCCAGATTTATTTCCTTCAATTAACCATCCAATTTCCTTTTGAAATTATGACTGTTACCATTTTTACCGACTTGTGGGTAAACAGTTTGAGGACCTCACCACTCACTGTGTAAAACAATTCCTTCTCACATTTCCCCTGCATTTTTTTACCCATAACCTTAAATCTGTGCTCCCAGTCCTTATACTATCCAGCTGATGGGAACATGTTTTCCTTTTCTACCCTTTCCAAACTCTGCACATTTCTATCATACCTCTCCTCAATTTCCAGGAGGATAATCCCAGCTTTTCCAATCCATTCTTGTAATAAAATGCCTGGAAGCATTCTACTGAATCTCTACTGCACATTGTCAGGGATGTTCACGTCCTCCCTAAAGTGTGGTGAACAGACTTCAAAGAAATACTCCAGTTATTTAAGGTCTTATTAGAATAGTTTAGCATACTCTCACCACTTCTGTACTCATTGGGGAGATTTTTTTATAGCCCTTGAATGATGTGGGCAATTACACATCAATTAGGAAAATATGTAAGAACAGAAAAATGAGATTCCTGACATTAAGAAAAAACACAGCTATTCTGCATAAGGATTTAATGGTCAGAGGAGAATCTTACTTGTGAATGGCAAAGGGCCTATTTATATTTGCTCGCATCTCAACATCACTAATCTCACTGTATTTGTATTCAAATTTCCCAGGCAGTGAAGAGAAGTTAGATGACCACAATTCCCAACATGAACATCTCAGCAGGTACCTGGCAGCTCCTGCTCCTGATATCTTCTCCGGGCATCCATCTTGCCCAGTATTTCCCAGTACTCAAGATACCCTCCAAGGGCAGTGACTACCAGCACCCTCTGTCCATGGAGGTTGGCATTGGCAAGGCATCAGCTTCATCACATCATCATGGCACACTTGGGACTTATTTCTGATACAGTTCGGCACTTCAGTACTGTGCTGTTGAGCTCACCAACACCTGACATTGCAATGCTGCTACTAAGCTGCTTTGTGCTCATGAATAGGCACCCATTTCATACATTGGAACAGGGAACATCTCATGGCTTTTAGTGTGCTTTCTTAGTGATTATTCACTTTGTCCCAACTTGATGCTCTCAGAGAGATAGTCGAGGACTAATCCAAAGCATCCCAGGTCCTATGTTCCTGGCTGAAGATATTATGATCATTGCCTGTGAAATTGGTACTGCGTGGTCCCTCTATAGCAATTAGACTCTATTCATGAAAATTACTGGCTAGGTTTTTGTGTTCAGTCATAGCTACCTGAGTGCAGTCTGTAAACTCTGGACAAGACAGCAATTGTATATTGCTGGAAATCCAAGAATACTCTCATCTTGATTGTTGATATCAATAGAGTTGTTTTATTTTTGACATTGATGACCCATTAGATGCCACTGTGTACAATAGCCTGAACGATACAGGAGATGTGTTGTGCAGCATCTTGGAAAGTCCATGAATCATGAATTTTAAGGTATGTGGTTTCTTTGAGAGCCACTGGCTGGGCATGATAACCTAGCCCACAAACAGCAAATTGTTTCAGCAGGCTTTAAAGTTAAATGGTTGCTGGGCTGGTGGCGCAGAGTCTCCCATTGTCAGCTCCTCAGAGATAGTGAGGAAAAATATCACTTGGTTTATAAACCCTTTGGATTGGATAAGACTTCCTGGAAGCAACTTACATTTCCTGATATCTTTCACATGCTTCTCTTTCCAATACTTGAGATTCATACTATCATTGTTATTGTTTCTCTATTTCTCTCTTTATCCAGAACTATGAAGTCTGAATGCCACCTATCATAAGCTGTGACTGTTTATTCGGGGCATGATACATAAACCTACTGAGGACCCAAAAATCACAACAGCAAATCCTGAAGATCTGAGTATCTGCGCCCCTTTAAGTATTGCCTCCATTTAGCATTCCAATCCTATCCTGTCATGTCTTCCTCATCTAGTGTTGGGTTGAATTATTTACTGAACAATGTAGCAAAATCGCAATTACCCACAGGTCTCAATTTGCATGTTTTTATGAGATGCCCTGTGTTGTCAGCAGATGCCTCAATAAACTAAAAGAACTTTATGTATAAAATAAGCACTGAATTCAAATTTGTTATTTGTAATGGTGCACAAACCATTCCAGAATGAGAGGTATTTCTGCTTTGCCCCAAGTTAGAACACAAGAACATATGATCAAGGAACAAGAATAGGCCATTCTGTCCTTTGAACCTGTTCTGCCATTCAATAAATTCATGGCTGATCTGATGTTAACCTCAGCTTTAAATTTCAGCATATTCTTGATAATCTTTCAACCCTTTGGTAATGAAGAATCTATCCAATCAAGTCCACTCAGAATATTATATAGTTCAATTAAGTCACTTCTGCCATTCTAAGCACCAGAGCATGCTCAGTCTAGCCACTCCTTGTAAGGCAACCTGTTCGGCTAGTGAACCTTCTCTGAACTGCTTTCAATACGTTTACATCCTTCCATAAGTACTATAAGTATCGGGCACTATACACAGTACTCCAGATGTGGTCTCCTCAATGCATTGAAGAATTGTTATCATTTCATACATTCAAAAAGGACATTAGTCCTCTAGTAGGTTTCATAACATATGTACTACTATTGATATAATGAGTTTTACTGTTCTATGATTTTAATAAAGCTGTTTCTCTAACTTGTAATTTTCCTGTGCACTAGAAAAAATCAGATTTTTTTGTGTAAATTGCTCTTTCAAAAATCCTACTTAACTTGTATCACTATTTCATTTGGACAGCCTCCATTTTCTGTATGCAGTGAGAGCTGTCAGCCTGGTACCAGGAAGGGCATTCGCCAAGGGGAACCTGTTTGTTGCTTTGACTGCATTCCATGTGCTGATGGCGAGATAACTAATGAGACAGGTTTGTGAAATCATTTAATATGAAATATAATACTGAAATAATAAAACAAAATGAAATCAAATTTTATAACTAATGGATGGAAACTGTTGGAGATTACAAATCTAAAATCCTAGTGTGCAGGTAACGCTGCCTATTATAATTTTCTAACATTACACCTAAAGCTTACAGTATAATTTCACATACATTAAAATACTGTATTAGTATTAGATTCCCTACAATATGGAAACAGGCCCTTCGGCCCAACAAGTCCACACCAAGCGTTCTGGAAAGTAACCTACCGAGACCCATTCCCCTACCCTATATTTACCCCTGACTAACACATCAAACACTATGGGCAATTTAGCACAGCCAATTCATCTGATCCACACATCTTTGTGATTGTGGGAGGAAAACCACACAGACATGGGGAGAATGTGCAAACTCCACACAGACAGTCCCCCAAGGTGGGAATCAAACCCAGGTCCCTGGCACTGTGAGGCAGCAGTGCTAACCACTGAGCCACCATGCTGCCCCTTAATGCAAGTGTTAAAATTATGTAGTTCAACTACATATTTGACAAATATGTTTTACTATACCTGAAGAACATTGAAAGATTAACATTTAATGAACACAGAATGGATCACACCACAGCTCAAAATAAAAGAATGGGCGACCACCAGGCAGCCATACAGAATCAGGCAGATAGTGCACGAGTACCACTCACAAATTGGTTTTCCATTTGAAAACTGAAGAGGGTGCTGGTAGCGTTCTGAAGAGAGTGCAGTCAGAGCCAAGCTCCTGGCACCACAAGTGGCCAAACAGTCCAGGAGGGGAGAAAGAAGAAAGTATGAATGATATTGATAAGGGATTAATTAGGGGAGAAAGTGAGGTCTGCAGATGCTGGAGATCAGAGCTGAAAATGTGTTGCTGGAACAGCGCAGCAGGTCAGGCAGCATCGAGGGAACAGGAGAATCGACGTTTCGGGCATAAGCCCTTCCTGAAGAAGGGCTTATACCCGAAACGTCGATTCTCCTGTTCCCTCGATGCTGCCTGACCTGCTGCGCTGTTCCAGCAACACATTTTCGGTAAGGGATTAATTAGTTAGGAATACAAACAATAATTTCTGCAGCTGCAAACATGACTCCAGGATGGTGTGTTGTAATCAGCACAAATTTAATGGTTGATTCACTCAAATAACTGCTAATTCAGTTCAGTGCTATAGAAAAGATGTTGTGAAACTTGAAAGGGTTCAGAAAAGATTTACAAGGATATTGCCAGGGTTGGAAGGCTTGCGCTATACAGAGAGGCTGAGTAGGCTCGGGTTATTTTCCCTGGAGCATTGGAGGCTGAGGGGTGACCTTAGGGAAGTTTGTAAATCATGAGGGGCATGGATAGGGTAAATAGCCACGGTCTTTTTCCCAGGGTAGGGTAGTCCAAAACTAGAGGGCACAGGTTTAAGGTGAGAGGGGAAAGATTCAAAAGGGATCAAATGGGTAACGTTTTCATGCAGAGGGTGGTGTGTCTTTGGAATAAGTTGCCTGAGAAGGTGGTGGAGGCTGGTACAATTACAACATTTAAAAGGCATCTGGTTGGGTATATGAATCGGAAGGATTTAGAGGTATATGGGCCAAATGCTGGCAAATGGGAAATAGATTAATTTAGGATTTCTGGATCCACGGTCGAATTGGACTGAAGGCTCTATTTCCATGCTATACATCTCTATGACTCTGCTACTGTAATATGAGCAATTAGTAAAATAAATTTGCAGTTACAAAACTACATAAAATCTATATTGGAAACCCAGCAGCACACAGAAATATAGAGCTGTATTTTACCAGAAATTGGCTCAGTGTCATTTTTGTCAAATTCCCTGCAAAATTTCTATCTGCGAGGCTCAGTGAGATTTCTTGTGTGATTGTCCTAGTCTTACCTTATTATCTAGGTGGGCGAGATTTGAAATTGGAGTCCAGAATGGAGGTGGGCTGGACTGAAGACCTGACTTGAATCCAGCACTGTGTCTGAAGTTTAAAACTAAAGAAATATCTCTCCAGCTCCCATCCCTCAAGCTCCCCCCACACACTCCCCATGCAGCGTTCATGCCATTGTATGACTCCTATCTACTCCCATGGCTCCTCATGCACCCAATGTCAGTATTAACACTCTCAATTAAACATTATGTCCTCTTATGCTCTTTCTATGTCAGGCTATGGTTCCTCCAAACAAGCTCTATGGCCCCTCATGGCCTCCAAGCAAGGATGTGTCCTCTATCTATCCTCCATAACACCTTATTCACGCTATACCAAGATGTGCCCTGTACACACCTCCATGACCCTTTATAGCTTTTCTCCCAACTTAGTACTAACTGATGCCAACCCATGTCCATTCACTCAGTATATTGTGCCTTTACACTTCCCACGCCATTCATTTAGTATTCACCATGGGTGAACCTCAGGACCAGTGCAAATTTGAGATAAAATACATCTCTAAGTACTTACTGCTGATTTCATTGTTTTGAAAAAAAAATCTTCCATAAAACCTATTTATTATATTTACAGTCCTTCAATTAAATAAAATGTTTTAATGATATGTCATGCAAGTGCAGATCATTTATAACAAACATTGGAATTCAAAGTCCCACATCAAAGAGTGTACAACTTCAATCAAAACTGTGAAGTGAAAGGCAATCTACTCTGATTATGGATGGTTGGAAAATCAGTCAAACCACAATAATCCAGTAATGGAAACCCTCAGGCCTATCACACCAGACAGAATGAAATAACAAGTATTTATTTTAACACTCTAGGCATTCTTAACAAAAGACTAATAAGACATGTCATTTAAATACCATGAAAGCTTGATGGTGTCCTCTGATAAATCCTCTTGACACATTTGGTAGGTCCCTTTGACAGGTTCTCTTGATATATTTGACACCTGCTCTCGACAGGTCCCCTTTTTAAGACTTCTTATATTTATGACAAGCTCCTTTGACAGGTCTGTGGACCATTCTGATAAGCTTGATGATAATGAGTTTATGCACTTTTAATGCACATTTATGTCTATATTAAACAATTTCAAAGTGCACCTGATCTTCCCTGAAGAGCAACTGACCCTCCTTCAAACAGCATCTGACATCCAACAAAGGGTACCTCACCTTCACCAAAGGAACCCTGAGGTATCCAAAGGGATACTTTATCTGTCCAAAAGGGATCCTTGTTCTCATAAAAATAGACAAGATTCAGATCTGCCTTACTTGGGTCTACCATGCATACTTCTGTTTCACACGCCAAGGCTACCAAAATCCCACTTCCATACATAGCTGCTAGCAGCCTCCGTGAGTTGCACATGCATAAATTCCAATCCCACCTATTTCTGCCCTGTGAAACTGGAAAGTGCTGTATTTGGAGGTGGGACTTGTAAGTTCCATTCTCACCTATTCTCCATTATGGTGAAAATATAGACCCTAATGCACAGGTCTGTAGTATTAGATTTTTAAATTTAGTGTTTTACATTGCTTCTATTCTCTAAATTTTACTAATGTTTTCTTTCTCTTTGCTCACTTCATACTGAACAGTTCTCTCGGTAGCGGGTGCGGTGGGGGTTGAGGACTCTGGAGGTGGTAAGGTTAAGGTTGAGGTAAAAACCAAAGGCGCTCAGGTTATTTCTAAAATCTGTTTTAACACTACATTGTAATTGGTTAGTATAAACTGGGTGGAAGATATAATGGTACATGCTCCAGACTTTTTAGCCTTGATGGAGAAGATTCTTGATCTCCATTTAACATCCTTATTTTGAGGAAATAGATTGGAAGAATTTCCTGGCATACACCTAAATACTACCATTGCATAATACTCAGTGCCAGATATCCAACATAGCACTTGTAACATTATCATCATTATCCTTATCACATCCCATTAATCTGTGAGCATAGCTTTCTTGGCAGTAATTGAAGAAGGTTAATAAGACATTTTGAAAAGCCATTTAGAATTTGGAAAATAAAACTTGAAGTTAATAGCTTAAAAACAGAAGAAAACAATAGTAAGTTTTATTAAGTGTGTTAAATGAAGTGGGGGCATATAGTTTTATGGCTTCCCTGCTAATGTACTTGCAGGTGGCATAAGCATGTAAAATAAAACAGATGGTTAGTGAATCAACTTCCTGGCCACCACTGAACTGTCCTCTACATTATAGCTGGCAGATAAGATGTCCTTAGGCCGAGCACAGCCGTTAACTTGCTTAAAAATGCTATTTAAGGGCGTACGTCCAATCTGCTGTGGAGGTATAGTGGGTTGGGGCAGATAGAAGGAAAATGGCTAGTTGGCTATTTTCCCAACTTGAGATATGGGGTTGGAGTACCTGCTTTAGGGCATCCTGTGTATTCATTGGGGCATCCACAAGATGGTGCCTGACCTTTGTGTCTCTGCCCCATACCTCTCAAATGTAACCTCCCATCCCTCTCTTACTAGTGTTTGCAAACCATCCCTGACTAAAAGTTGCTGAGTTAGCTTTCCAACTAGCATCCATGATCTTTCTTTCAGGATTTGCTCATTATCTCAGCAGCCGTCCCTACCACTGCTGGAGCTACTCAGCTGCTAGCCATTCTGACTGTGTTACAGCTCTTGTGAATAGGACTGGTGCTGCTGAAGGATGGAAGTCTATTTTAATGTGTAAAGATTTGCTCCAGTTAATATCACTGTGGACAGCCACCTATAAAGTTGGTGAACTGCTGACTACGTTTTTATGTGCTGGAGATGGGTGAGCACATACCATTCACCTCATCAAATTCTGAATGATAAAATAACAAAATGACAGGAACAACAATATATCCTATTCAGGGAGGCCTGCTGGAGACTTAACACTGTGATGGGGTATAATGAATTGTAAATGTGCCTATATCCATACAGAACCGGTTAGTCATGTGATTGAAAGATAGACACTCAATTCTATATTGTGATACAGAAGTCATCATGGTATTGCATGAGATCAATTCACTCACTTTTCCCAAAAAGAACAAATGTCAAGTGCTCTATTCAGTGCAGTCACAGAACTAGAAACCTGCATCATCTTTTTCTATGAAGGCATACTGCATCAAGTGCTAAGTGGACTTTTCCAGATTTTCCCAGAGTCAAAGGCTGACAGTCATTTGCTCAGCAATGTGACTGCAGGGTGTCAGACTGGGCCTGTACCCACCTGAGACCCAGGATCCACATGCAGACGAGGTGAGGGGGTGGGATTCTTAGATGGGGTTGGGATGGCAGCAAGGGCAGGTGATTACTTTCAGTAGACTTCCCTCTCTATTTTCCCACTATCAGGTATCTTGATCAGACACTGAATGCTTTGAAGAGAGGCACCTCTTGTGAGCAATACCCACTGGGAGCCTTCAAGCAACACCAAGAGAGTTTGCTTTTTGGTCCTCCAATGTAACAATGCTCCACCCACTGCTGGATGAATACCAATGGTGGAGGGATGAGACCTTTAAGTCACAGTCCTACCCTGAACAATGGCAGAAAAGTGGTATTGGACCCCATTTTACCACCAGAATAAATGTTCTTCTGCATCACACTCACTACAGGGGCGAGCACTGGGGAGACAGAATGCCAACTCATGGAACGTTACAGGGAACATCTCTGGGACACACGTACCAAACAACTGCACTGCCCTCTGGCTGACCATTTCAACTTCTCCTCCCACTCCGCCAAGGACATGCAAGTCCTGGTTCGCCTCCATTGCAAAATCCAAGCCACCCAACGCCTGGAGGAAGAACGCCTCATCTTCAACCTTGGAACCCTCCAACCACATGGCATCAAAATCGAATTCACCAGTTTCCTCATCTCTCCTCCCCCATCTCAACTCAGATCCAATCTTCCAACTCAACACTGCTCTCTTGAACTGTCCTACCTGTTCATCATCTTTCCCATCTCTCCACTACACCCTCTGCTCCGATCTATCACCATCACCTCCCACCTATGTACTGCCTTCCCAGCTATCTTCTGCCCAGCCCCAACCCCACCCACCGTCTTACTTATCTCTCAGCCATCCCCCCGCCAAAATCCTGATGAAGGGCTTATGCCTCAAGCGTCGATTCTCCTGCTCCTCAGATGCTGTCTGACCGGCTGTGCTTTCCCAGTGCCACATCTTTCGACTCTGATCTCCAGCATCTGCAGTCCTCACTTTCTCTGAGCATTACATCTGTCCTATTAGTGAGAAATAAGAGTCCATGCAAATAAAATACAATAATTTGATATATATTTGACTTAAAATAACATTATCTGAAATGGGCGTAAATAAACATTGCTCATTTGATGACAGTGTGTTCATTCAGGAAGGCAAAATTATTGCATTTCTGGAATTTTGCTAAGTGATGGTGGGGGCTCCAACATATTTCCACCAAGAGATCTCTCCGAGCCTTTATGGTCTGCAGTTGGAAGGATTTGCAGGTTAAGAACACCCTTGTTATGATGCCTATGCCTTTATCATCAAGTTCTGTCTTGTCAGATGTGGGAGTTTAAAGAGAGAGTTTAAGGGTTACTGCGGATTATATCTGCTATAAATGCTGTTGGATGCGAATCTTATCAGATCGAATGGATCGGTTGGAGAGACAGAGAGAAGCGATGAGGAATTTGCAACAGCAACAGTATGTGATGGATGGCAGTTATAGGAAGGGGAGAAAGTCTCAGATACAGTCACATAGATGGGTTAACTCCACGAAGGGTGAGAGAGGTTGGCACCTAGGGCAGGAGTCTTTTGTGGATATACCCATTTCAAACAGGTATGTTGTTTTGGAAAATGTAGGGGGTGATGGATTCTCAGGGGAACGTAGCACGAACAGCCAAGTTTCTGGTATTGAGATTGACTCTAATGCAATGAGGGGTCCGTTGGCTTCCAAGAGATCAATTGTGTTAGGGGATTCTGTAGTCAGAGGTACAAACAGATGTTTCTGTGTCCAGGCATAGAAAAAGCAGAATGGTGTGTCATTTCCCAGGATCAAGGATGTCTCAGAGAGGTTGCAGAATGTTCTCATGGGGGAGAGGGGCCAGCAGGAGGTCATTGACCACATTGGAACGAACGACATAGGAAGGGAAAAGGTTGAGATTCTGAAGGGAGATTACAGAGAGTTAGGCAGAAATTTAAAAAGGAGGTCCTCAAGGGTAATAATATCTGGATTACTCCCAGTGCTACGAGCTAGTGAAGCCAGGAATAGGAGGATAGAGCAGATGAATGCATGGCTGAGGAGCTGGTGCATGGGAGAAGGATTCACATTTTTGGATCATTGGAATCTCTTTTGGGGTACAAGTGACCTGTACAAGAAGGATGGATTGCACCTAAATTGGAAGGGGACTAATATACTGGCAGGGAAATTTGCTAGAACTGCTTGGGTGGATTTAAACAAGTAAGATGGGGGGTCGGGACCCAGGGAGTAGTGAGGAAAGAGATTGATCTGACATGGGTACAGCTGAGAACAGAAGTGAGTCAAACAGTCAGGGCAGGCAGGGACAATGTAGGACTAATACATTAAATTGCATTTATTTCAATGCAAGGGGCCTAACAGGGAAGGCAGATGCACTTGGAATGGTTAGGAACATGGGACTGGGATATCATAGCAAATACGGAAACATGGCTCAGGGATGGGCAGGACTGGCAGCTTAATGTTCCAGGATACAAATACTACAGGAAGGATAGAAAGGGAGGCAAGAGAGGAGGGGGAGTTGCATTTTTGATAAGGAATAGCATTACAGCTGTGCTGAGGGAGGATATTCCCGGAAATACATCCAGGGAAGTTATTTGGGTGGAACTGAGAAATAAGAAAGGGATAATCACCTTATTGGGATTGTATTATAGACCCCCCAATAGTCTGAGGGAAATTGAGAAACAAACTTGCAAGGAGATCTCAGCTATCTGTAATAATAATAGATCGTTATGGTAGGGGATTTTAACTTTCCAAACATCGACTGGGACTGCCACAGTGATAAAGGTATGGATGGAGGGGAATTTCTTAAGTGTGTAAAAGACAATTTTCTGATTCAGTATGTGGATGTACCTACTAGGGAAGGTGCAAAACTTGACCTACTCTTGGGAAATAAGGCAGGGCAGGTGACTGAGGTGTCAGAGGGGGAGCACTTTGGGGCCAGCGACCATAATTCTATTTGTTTTAAAATAGTGATGTAAAAGGATAGACCAGATCTAAAAGTTGAAGTTCTAAATTGGAGAAAGGCCAATTTTGATAGTATTAGGCAAGAACCTTTGAAAGCTGATTGGGGGCAGATGTTCGTAGGTAAAGGGACGGCTGGAAAATAGGAAGCCTTCAGAAATGAGATAACAAGAATCCAGAGAAAGTATGTTCCTGTCAGGGTGAAAAGGAAGGCTGGTAGGTATAGGGAATGCTGGATGACTAAAGAAATTGAGGGTTTGATTAAGAAAAAGAAGGAAGCATATGTCAGGTATAGACAGGATAGGTCGAGTGAATCCTTAGAAGAGTATAAAGAAAGTAGGAGTATACTTAAGAGGGAAATCAGGAGGGCAAAAAGGGGACATGAGATAGCTTTGGCAAATAAAATTAAGGAGAATCCAAAGGGTTTTTACAAATATATTAAGGACAAAAGGGTAACTAGGGAGAGAATAGGCCCCCTCACAGATGCTGCTTGAATTGCTGTGCTCTTCCAGCACCACTGATCCAGAATCTGGTTTCCAGCATCTGCAGTCATTGTTTTTACCCCTCACAGATCAGCAAGGCAGCCTTTGTGTGGAGCCACAGAAAATGGGGGAGATACTAAATGAATATTTTGCATCAGTATTTACTGTGGAAAAGGATATGGAAGATATAGACTGTAGGGAAATAGATGGTGACATCTTGCAAAATGTCCAGATTACAGAGGAGGAAGTACTGGATTTCTTGAAACGGCTAAAGGTGGATAAATCCCCATAACCTGATCAGGTGTACCCCAGAACTCTGTGGGAAGCTAGAGAAGTGATTGCTGGGCCTCTTGCTGAGATACTTGTATCATTGCTAGTCACAGGTGAGGTGCCGGAAGACTGGAGGTTGGCAAACGTGGTGCCACTGGTGAAGAAGGGCAGTAAAGACAAGCCAGGGAACTATAGACTGGTGAGCCTGACCTCCCTCGGTGGTGGGCAAGTTGTTGGAGGGAATCCTGAGGGACAGGATGTACATGTATTTGGAAAGGCAAGGA
Source organism: Chiloscyllium plagiosum (assembly GCF_004010195.1). Taxonomy (NCBI): domain Eukaryota; kingdom Metazoa; phylum Chordata; class Chondrichthyes; order Orectolobiformes; family Hemiscylliidae; genus Chiloscyllium; species Chiloscyllium plagiosum. Next base: position 35,779,813 of record NC_057722.1, on the reverse strand, counting down.
CTGATTCGGGATAGTCAACATGGCTTTGTGTGTGGGAAATCATGTCTCACAAACTTGATTGAGTTTTTTGAAGAAGTAACAAAGAAGATTGATGAGGGCAGAGCAGTAAATGTGATCTATATGGACTTTAGTAAGGCGTTCGACAAAGTTCACCATGGGAGACTGATTAGCAAGGTTAGATCTCATGGAATACAGGGAGAACTAACTGTTGTGGTTCTGTTCGCTGAGCTGGGAATTTGTGTTGCAGATGTTTCGTCCCCTGTCTAGGTGACATCCTCAGTGCTTGGGAGCCTCCTGTGAAGCGCTTCTGTGATGTTTCCTCTGGCATTTATAGTAATTTGTATCTGCCGCTTCCGGTTGTCAGTTCCAGCTGTCCACTGCAGTGGCCGGTATATTGGGTCCTGGTCGATGTGCTTATTGATTGAATCTGTGGATGAATGCCATGCCTCTAGGAATTCCCTGACTGTTCTCTGTTTGGCTTGACCTATAATAGTAGTGTTGTCCCAGTCGAATTCATGTTGCTTGTCATTTAAGTGTGTGGCTACTAAGGATAGCTGGTCGTGTCGTTTCGTGGCTAGTTGGTGTTCATGGATGCGGATCGTTAGCTGTCTTCCTGTTTGTCCTATGTAGTGTTTTGTGCAGTCCTTGCATGGGATTTTGTACGCTACATTGGTTTTGCTCATGCTGGGTATCGGTTCCTTCATTCTAGTGAGTTGTTGTCTGAGGGTGGCTGTTGGTTTGTGTGCTGTTATGAGTCCTAGTGGTCGCAGTAGTCTGGCTGTCAGTTCAGAAATGCTCTTGATGGATGGTAGTGTGGCTAGTCCTTTGGGTTGCGGCATGTCCTCGTTCCATTGTCTTTCTCTTAGGCATCTGTTGATGAAATTGCGCGGCTATCTGTTTTTGGCGAATACATTGTAGAGGTGTTCTTCTTCCTCTTTTTGCAGTTCTGGTGTATTGCAGTGTGTTGTGGCCCTTTTGAATTGTGTCTTGATGCAACTTCTTTTGTGTGTTTTGGGGTGGTTGCTTTCATAGTTCAGGACTTGGTCTGTGTGTGTGGCTTTCCTGTATACCTTTGTGGTGAATTCTCCGTT
>NC_057722.1:35777170-35778616 GCF_004010195.1 Chiloscyllium plagiosum | reverse complement strand
GTGTGCCGTTGATTTGTTCATATATTTGGTTGTTGAATGTGAAGTGTGTTGTGAGGCACAGGTCCAGTAGTTTTGAGTATGCCGTCTTTGTTGATAGGTTCAACGTCCTGTTCTCTGTTCTGTATGTCCAGCAGGTTGGCTATTGTTTCTCTGGCTAGGGTTTTGTCGATAGAGATGAACAGTGCCATTGCATCGAATGAGACCATGGTTTCTTCCTTATCTATGTGTATATTTCTGATGATGTCCAAGAATTCCTGTGTTGACTGTATAGAGTGTCTGGATCCGCTGATCAGGTGTTTCAGGTTCTGCTGTAGTTCTTTAGCCAATTTGTGTGTTGATGTCCCTGGTAGTGATACTATGGGTCTGAGTGGGATGTCTGGTTTGTGCACTTTAGGTAGTCCATAGAATCTGGGGGTGTGGTTGCTTTCAGGTTTCATTCTCTGTAGGTCGAACCTGGTTATCTGTCCATTTTTTTGTAGGTTCCTCAGTGTGTTGTTTATCCTATTGGTGAGCTGTGGGGTGGGGTCAAACTCCCTCTTTTGGTAGGTGTCGGTATCTGCAAGTAGTTGTTGCGCTTTTTGGATGTACTCTGCTCTCTGTCTAGGATGATCGTCATTCTGCCTTTGTCTGCTGGTAGTATGATTATGTTCTTATTGTTTCTTAGTGATTTTAATGCTTCCCTCTCCTTGGTGTTGAGGTTATGTGTTTGTCTTTTCCTTGTTATCAGAGGTACGATACTTTGTCTCACTGTTTGTTGTGTCTCTTCTGTCAGTCCATTGTTCCTGAGTGTGCATTCTAGTGCTGCTAGGAAGTCTGCTGTCTTGGCGTCCCTGTGGTTGTAGTTGAGTCCCTTGGCCAGTATTGTTCTTTCCGTGTCTGTGAGCTGTCTGTGGGCCAGATGTGTGTTGTGGTGTCCTCTCTGTTGTGTGTTAGTTTGGCCATTTTTTTCTTGTACTGCTGCTTTTTTTGCGGTGTGTGGTCCTGTTCTGTCCTATGGTGACGGCCTGTTCTATGGTCCGGGTCCATTCCTAAATTGGTGGCTTTTGAAATCAACGATTTTTGGCGTGCAATTTCTTGTCTGTATTTGTGAGCGTCTGTGATCATTACCTGGATCATCCTGAATCCGTTCTGTCAGGCTGTGTCCCTGGCTTGTGTTTTATTGACTGGTGGTCTGTATCTGACACATGGTGGAGAACTAGCCATTTGGATACAGAACTGGCTCAAAGGTAGAAGACAGAGGGTGGTGGTGGAGGGTTGTTTTTCAGACTGGAGGCCTGTGACCAGTGGAATGCCACAAGGATCGGTGCTGGGCCCTCTACTTTTTGTCATTTACAGAAATGATTTGGATGTGAGCATAAGAGGTATAGTTAGTAAGTTTGCAAATGACACCAAAATTGGAGGTGTAGTGGACAGCGAAGAGGGTTACCTCAGATTACAACAGGATCT